>NW_026623501.1:173175-206793 GCF_030028575.1 Malurus melanocephalus
GCAGCTCCCCAGCCTGGGCTCTGACAGCTTTTAGGCTGAGGTGCCACTGCAAAAATTTTCACCTCACAGACACCACAATAAGGTGGCTGTGGTCATAAGGCCAAARGAACTTAAAAATTGTCCCTAATTAACTGGTAGAATCAGGAAAAACGTTAAAAAAATTCAGCACCAGGCCTGAGAGGCTGCCCTCAGGAGAGCATTAAAAATCTAGGAGAGGAAAATTTTGCTGATGAAAATCTCAAGCAAGCCCATAGGTGAACAGCAAGGTCTGCTTTAAATATTCCTCATAAATGTTTGTGTACCCTCCATGATCCATCCCATCCAGAAACCTACCCCCATTCCACTGTTTCACTGTCCCAACCATTAAAAGCCTTTCCCAGGGTCTAACCTGTCCTGTGTTTGCAGAACTGCCACCGTTCCAGGATGAAGTGAGGGATGAGGGGCAGGAATCCCTGTATTTTTGTAGTTTTGTCTCTCTCTGCTTCAGCCATCCAATCTGCAAAACAGGAGATGATTGTTCATGTATGCTCAACCCAGTCAGGGACAGTGATGAAAGATGTTGGACAAATGCAAGGAAAGTAAAAGATGAGACCCTCAGCACCCACTGATTTTGTCTGACCAGAACACGGCCCTGCCATCCCAAAACAAAGACAGTTCTGGTTCAGAAGATGCAACCTGCTGAATAGAGCCAAAGCTAAACCCACCCACATAGGTGCATTTATCTCTTCATCTGGATTCAGACATCCTGTCTCCAGATCTGTGCTCTTGTATGCAGATGAGTCTGTTGATAAAAGAATAAATAGGAAAAAAAAAGCCACTAATACACAGATGAGTTTAAGAAATATTTGCCAGAATTGTTCCACTGAACACAAGGCTGCTAACACAGTCCCTGCCCAATCTCACAGCTATTTAATTGGAGCAAAGCCTAAACAAAAACACTTGCAAAAGCTAAATGAACAAGGTTTGCAGGCTCATCAGAAAACCAAGCTGACTGCTAATATGCAAATGGRCTAATGCAGCTGCCAAAGGCCCTAATTGCTCTGTCCTGATGTCCTGACTTGTCTGGGTAGCTCTGACTGGTTTAGGCATGACATGCCAGGCTGAAAACGAGGGAGGTTTTGCAGTGATATGGACCAGTCTGGTTGATATGACACCATCATCAGGCCCACATGGAGTGTATTTGGAAACCTTTCCCATTGTGGCTGGTGATGTCTTTGCCTTTCTCCTTTGATATGACACCTTGAAAAAGGTTGTCTCCTCTAACCTCGGTACAGCACTCACCAAAACAAATCCGCCACAAAAAACTCCAGTAGTCCCTCAGCAATGAGAAAAGAGTTCAGTAAATTAGGGATCAAGTGATTTAGGTTAAGCCAAGTGTGTGTCAGTGCGTGTTTGTGCAGCTGGAAAMGAGCAGAGGCAGTTTTAGCTGAACCCGTGTAATACAGATGTGATGAGAAGGTCCATAAGCTCTGAGCATCCCAGAAAGCCAGGCCTTGATTTTATTTGGGTAGCTTTGCCTTGTTCTGATACAGCAGTGCCCTCTCTGTCCTGCTCCTGTATCCCATGCAGCTGCCCTTGGGAGGATGAGGTCACCCAGAAAAGACACTCTGCAAAAGAGAGGGGAAGGGGCAGCAGGGCACAGAGGGCAGGCAGCTACAGGGAGGGGACTGCTGGGTCAGTGCTGGGGGCCACAGAATGGATCAGCCTCTCTTAATGATTAATTAGTGCCACTGACCTACAATTAGCCTTGGTGACCTATACTCAAGGGACTTGGGATTCTGACTCTGCCTTGGCAACTCATTGCTTCAATTACTTGGGTCAAACTTAGTTTTCCCTGTCGTTACATCCCTGTGATCAAAAAATAGGGTTAAATCATTCTGGCAGCCCAGCAAGGCTTTCACAAAAAAAATTAAAATAAAATAGCAACAGCATTTTCTTTTAGAGAAGAAAATATTTTTTTTCTCAATAACTGGCATTACCACAAGCAGCCATGCTTTACCATTGACCCGCAGAAGGGCACTTCTGTTCCTCACCTAAAAATTGGCTTGTGGGGACAGCTGTGGGGTCCCAGGGGCAGCGAGTGAGGGCTGGTTGCACGCTGCCTTGCAGAGCTCCTTTTTCCTGGACAGCTCTTGGCTCCTGCTCATCCATGTAACTCTGTAGGAAGCCTCACGCTGTGGCTTTGGCTAYGTGAGTTACATGGAGCCCACTCCTTCTGGGCAAGCTGAAACTGCACAGACAAAGCAAAGAAGGTGCTGATAGGAGTGGGGAGGGAGGGAGAGGCAGAAGCAAAACAGGGGATGCAATTGGAAAAATGAAAGCAGTACCTAAACCCTTCAATACATCMAAGATCTCAATGGGGTGGAAGTCAGTGCTGTTGTCCACGGGGTGCCTGGATCCCCTGATTTGCATCTGTGCATCACACAGCTGGCACCCCTCTATAAGGCTGATCTCCCAAGAGCAGGGGGTTTGCCCACGGGTGCTGAGGGCCGGGCGTGGTGGGAGCAGAGCAGGACGCTGTCAGCGGAGAGCCTTATAGCGAGGGTGCACTGTCTATATCTCATTTTAAGTAGAGTCCCATGCTCAATCTGTTCCAGGAGGACGAAGCTGGTGAAGGCAGGTTCAACTTCACCGCCTAYGGGATGGGGCCAGCTTGCCTGCAAGCCAAGGATGGCATCTCGGTCAAGGGCGCCAACAACAACAACACGGCCAACCCGGTGCCGCCGCCGTCCCGCTCCCCCGAGGAGATGAGGAAGCTCTTCATCCAGAGAGCCAAGAAAATCGACAAGATCTCCCGCATCGGCTTCCCCATGGCCTTCCTCATCTTCAACATTTTCTACTGGATCATCTACAAGATCGTCCGCAGAGAGGATGTGCACAACCAGTGAGGGGAGGGGAGCAGCCGGGAGGGAGAGAGCAATCCTTTATATATGTGCAATAGCAATGCAGCAATGCATGAAGTTAAGAATGCGGCAATATCTACTAAAAAAAAAATCAAAAAACAACAAAAAAAAAGATTGGGGAGGGGGGCAGGGCGGGACTTTTAATCATGTGAACTGAGGGTGACTGGCACAGGGAGGAGAAAAGAAGCTCTTGATCTGGGGAGCGCAGGGTGGGAGTTTACAGCGTAGGAAGGTTTGGATTGCTCCAGCAATCCAAGCAGTGTAATATAGTAATATATATTCATGCTTAATTATAACGCAAAAAGAAAACAATCAAAAAAAAAAAAGAAAAAAGACCAACAAAAAAAATCCTTTTTTTTTAGCCTATTAACAGCTTAGATTCTCAAGTCACTGGAATGATTCATGATTCCATGTGCAGAAATTATTGCAATTACGCTTTATCTGACTTTTGCTATAGAAAGGCCATACCAGTCAAGCACGTGGAGGGAAAAAGCCCTAACAACAGGGGAAAAACACTTCAAGAAAATCATTCTGTGCTTCTTAGGTTTTGCACTTTGAAAATTGGATAGATGGGGAAACTTAAGAAAGAGGCTGTGGATTGTTGTTTATTTTATATATTTACTTTTTTTAGTCACGGGTTTGCCGATCAAACACTTTGTGGCTTTTGCATAGAGGAAAGCAAATACATTATCTCTCTCATCCCCATCAGAGAGCACCCAAAAGAAAYCCAGGAAGGACATCAGGGTCTTCATCAGAAATCACAGGTACCTTCTGTCCTTTTAAACAACCGGGCAGATTTGTGTTCCAGAAGGAAGACATATTATTCAGAATACTAGAAACAATKAAGTATTTTTAAWTWTTTTTTTYYTTTTTYTTTTCCAAACCCCTTTCTGCCATGTTTGTTTACAATGGGGGGATGGAAGAAATTGTATTTAAAAYATAGAGAAAACAGGCATCTTGATGCCTTGTTTTGACAGGACCGGGCGTGTGGCAATAGTGTCAGTAAGGGGGGTGGGGGGCAGGTGTGTACAGAGAGAGAGCAGCTTTTATTTTCTGACATTTCATAGCAGTTATATTAATAGTGAAGCTGGGCCAATGGACCCAAAAKTCTATTTTTGTATCTATTTTGGTGCTGCATTTACCTTTACCATGGATGGGAAGATGGAGCAGGCTGCTTTGCCCCTCTCTGCTGCCCAGCAGGGATGGGGGAGGCTGGCACAGCTTGGTGGGGAGGGGAAACTGGGGAGGGAGGTGGGAAGGGGTGAGCAAAGGGGTTTCTCTTTGCCCAAGTGGTAGCACAGGTTGGCATTGGTGTTTGGGGAGGGGAGAAATGTGCCAAACACCTTTGGGGTGTTACCTGAAAGCCTGGCTTGGGGCCCGTGGGCAAGTCAAGGGTTTGGTGTCCCACTTGTCCCTGTAGCCCCTGGCTGTGAGCTGGCTGCAGCACCCGGGGGTGACACTGTCGTGTTCGTTTGCACTTTAGGGAGAGAGGGAAAAGAGAGCACGAAGGAAGAGACAATCAGTCTGCACTGAAGCACTTGGGGTCAGGTCTGGGTTAGGCACCRAATGAAGGCAGAGGGACAAGTGGCACTCAAGGGGTGCATCCTCCCTCTCGTGCTCAGGATGGGAGCATGGCTGAGCTGGGCTCTGGGAACAGACAGGCTCCCTCCTGCAGGTGCTGCATCCTCACGGCTGGACTGAGCTCACAGCAGTGCCCTGGGGCACTGCCAACTCCAGTGTGGCCCAGGGCAGCAGCACCCAGGCCTGGGATGGGAGGTTGAGGTCATGGCCAGCCATGGGTGTCCCAACCAGCACAGCAAGGGAGAAGCAGGGGAGAGGAGAGGATAGGGGAGCCAGGGACCTGCCATCTGTCCTCCACAGGGATGAACCAGGAGGAGAAAGCCCAGAGAAAGCACCAGGGCTCTCTGGGGCTRGGTAGGTGGGCACCCATCTGCAAGGCTGCCAATTCAGCACCTTTCACCAGCACTAAATACACTTTAGTTAAAGAGGAAAAAAAGAAAAAAGAAAGAAAGAAAGAGAGGACAAGAACGGCGAGAGGAAAAAGGGGAGAAAAAAATACTAAAACCACAGTRGTCACTGTGTGGACTAAGGCAAATGTTTTGGCAAAGGTCACCCATTTTTCTGAGTCTCTTTGAACTGCTGAGACAGGAAAAGGTCACAAGGTCACACGCTGGGAGCATGAACCAGCACATCAGCCCCTTCCCTCCACTGGAGCAGCAGAAAACCTGTGGGCTGAGGATTTCTCCTTCCCCTGGCAGACGGTGCTTTCCCAAGCAGGGAGATCTCAAGCAGAGGCGTTATTTGATGCTGGGACAACATCCCAAGCCTTGGCTGGAGCCCAAGTCTGCTGCTGGCTCTGGGATTTTTTGCTGAATTATTGAACTCTCCCTGTGCCAGCCGCGGTTTGTGATTGTTCAAACGGAGTGTCCTTGTCTGAGATGAAAGGCAAATCCAGGGAATYTCCCTTCCTGCCCGGCAGCACAGCAGAGGTTTGGCAACCCACACACCACAGCTCCTTCCTCGTGCAGGTGAATGACCTCAGATTGCTGTCACTTGGGCCAAAAACCCTGCCTTGGTGCCTGAACCTTGCACTCTGGAGTGAGGCAATCTGGCCATGGTTCACACACCTTCGATCCCCCCAGGCTACCTGGGATGGGCACAGCAGGACTGMGGGTTCCCTTCCTAAAGGAGCTGCCTGTAGGTCAACAAATCCCATGCCTCATCCTCCCACCGAGCTGAGGTTTGATCCTACATCCCCAGRGCAAGAGCAGAGCAAGGAGAAGGAAGACATTTCCACCTCACTTCACTCCTCTCCAGCTCTACATCGAAGAATCCCATGTTCATCCCAAACCTRCTGGGTGCAGATGGAGTAATGTCACAGCCACTTCTTGGCATGGAATAAAGCTGGAGGAAGGCGTCTTGGGACTAAAAATAATCAGAAGGATGCTTATTTTTCTTGCCCACATAGATGCACTTAGCTGCCAGTAAAGCCCATGGAAGTTTAGGGACTGAAATAAGAATCACAAACTTACCACCCTGCCTTGGCTTCCTGTTCAGCTTTGCCAGCCACTGGRCACATTTGATGCCCACCACAAACAGCATTATTTTCTCTTCCTAAAGCAGCCAGTTTCCATTTGTAGGGGGCCATTTTCCAGCCCCAGGGCTGCCTGCAGGGTGACAGCGAGCAGCACTCACATCCCAGCAGRAAACATGCTGGAATCTTGGTGAAGSTGTGACAGTGCTGAGATAACTGGGATTATCCCATCCCAGGGATGTCCTGCCAGAGAGTTTCACCACACAGACAAGACTTTAGACTGTCCTATGAGCCCCTGGCAAGTCTTGGTGTTTCAAAATCAAACATTTTTCTCCATCTGTACCAAGTTGCGTTTAGCCTCTGTATTGCAAAATAACTCATTTTGATAAATTAACTTGTCTTCCAAGTAGGCTGCTTTAATAGTGCCAGCAATGATATTTATTAGTAAGAATGCACAGGGTTTGATATTGCAGGAAACTTAAACCAGGCATATTGATGGAATTTAACTCCATAATTGTTATCTCTTCTTAAAAATTAGGTAAAGAAGCAAAACCTCTGAATAAAACAGCAGTTGTCTGGCATTAAAGAGAGAAAATTAGGTCCTAATTCACTTGGCTTCTTTGCAAAAAGAGATCTTTATCCCAAAAAATATTATTTCCAGATGTTGCAGGAATTCTTTTTCCTTACACATAAATATAACTGTCCAGAATAAAAAAGAACAACTCACTATTTTTTGATCAGGTATAAGAGTTTTTCCCAATTTAATAGCTGATCCATCTGGGATCCCAGTGCCRTAGAAATCAAAGAGGTGCTGAAGAGGGTCCAGGAGAGAGCAGTGAGCACATGGGCTGCTGCAAACTGCAGAGCTCAGCCTTAGMCTTGGCCAAGCACCAGCTGCCAGGGAACACTCAGGTCATTCCCTCATGGCTCTGGTAGTGCCCTAATTCTTTTGCCCTAGAARCCTTGGCTTGTCAGGGCTGGGGGACTTTGCTCCTAAAACCATCAAACAATTTCAAACTCTGAATATTYTCACATCCTCCAAAGAAGGACTTCTTTTGGCTTTGTTTTTCCTCAGACTTTTCTGGAAGCTTTTTCTTATTCTTCTGGAGATATTTCATTTTGAAGCAAATCCAAGACAATTCAAATTACTGTTGGCTGCCCTTTATCTTGACTGTGATTTAAAGATTTCATTTCCTAATGCTGGTAGAAAAAAAGGTTAAAAGTATTTACAGTGTATATTTTTAAAAAGAAAGGAACATGTGAAAGGAGAAAAAGCTATTTTCAGTAATGCCATATTTTTCAYAGATTTTATACAATCATATTTTTGTACTTTACTACCACTAGTTAATAAAACATAGCGCTTATCCCTGTGCCAAAGACAGATAATCTCTTCCAATATCCCATACCTTACTCCAAAACCTTGCTACTGGCAGCAGCAGATAATGCAATGTGAACCCCTGGTACCTCAAACCCCAATCCTGCTGTGGCATCCCAGAGTTCAGCCCAGCAAAGGAATTATCGAATCCATTCCCTTCTTGGAAGAATCCAAACGCTCCTGTCTTCTTCTCCAAAGGGGTTGGATGGAAGGGGCATCTTGTGCTTCTTCAATTGTTTTCTATGATTTGTATGGGGAGAGTGCACTGGTTAAGTAGAAAATTGAGATACTTGATTGTTCTTCAGGGTGCTAGCATGAGCACCAAAACAGAAGCTAATAGTCATTAATTTTAGCATCTTAAATTACTTCAGGTTCTTTAAGTCTTCCCATTTCCTTCTCTCTTCCTCCTTAAGAAATATTTCTTAAGGGCAGTTGCACACCACTTGCTCAATTGAACCTACACAAGTTTCTTACTTCATTCAATTAATTCTTTCTGTGTTCATCTCCCTCTTGTTCATTCCTGTGGGAACCTGCAACCTTTGAAGGGCCTGGGATCAGACTCTTGGGAAATACTGGGCAAAATATGCACTAAAACCRTTTCCCCAAGGCAGGCACAGTGCCAGCTCCCAGGGAAGTGCTCTCACAGCCAGCCACGCATGAAGAGGACTCCTGGGGAATGCCAAGGTGGCCACTAAGGGCTCTTTTGACTGTGCTCTGTGAAAGCAAAGCAGCCTAAGTTGGAGAGTTCAATCTTGTTGGCTGTTATCCCTGTAGGGCTGCCTGTTTTTTACAGTGATCCAGCCATACAGCAGCTGTTTATAAGAAATCAGGTTCTTGCATTCTCAGTCTCCTACCGTGGTGTGAAGCAGAGGGCCCCACAAGAAATCAGCTGCTGTGAACCAAGCAGGGTGGAAGGAGCTGTTGCACTTTGAGCAGAGCATCCACCCTGAGCTGCTCCAGCTGTGCCTGCAGCTGTTTGCAGTGGGTGAGATATTCACCTCTGAGGGCTGAGGATGAGCAGCCCTTGGGTGATGCCTGCAGGTGATCTGTAGGAACTCTGAAGGGCAGAGTCCAGGTAAGAAGTACCAGAGACACTGGTAGTGGGAAGCAAAGCCTGAGCCAGGTGAGGAATCCCAACCTGAGAGCCCCCAAGCACAGGAACAATGACCTCTCTGTTTGAAGGTTCTACAGTTTTCCTGGCTCATCTCTTCCCTCACCTTATCATATTGTCCCAGCATCACCATGCCTGCTGCTGTAACATGGGAAAGGACACAAACCACAGGGCAGGCAACAAGGAGAGGGATGATTTCAGCCCCCAACAGAGGAAATTACTGTCATATGAGGATCCTCACAAAGACTGGYAGAGAAGGGGAAGGAAAAGGAAAAGCACTAGGAGAAGTTTAGTTTGGATACCACATCACTCCTGGCATCCAAAGCAGACAATGCTAACAGGTATGGTGCAAGGCTGCAGGAATTATGAGTTGTATTAAGTAATAAGACCATCAACCTTGGCAAACGTAAGTTGCAGTCCTTCACTGCCAGSTTCTGAGTAGAAATGGTAAGAGAATTTTATGTTTGTGCCATTCCTGCTCCTGGGTCCTTTACAGAGAGTGCTGAAGCCTATCCTGGGACAGGGCCAGGTCCCAGCAGTGCTGGAGCTGGGTCAGCCCTGGYTTGACCCAGAGTGTGCAGAGAGGGAACAGATGGAACAGATTCAGCACAAGCTGATGTTGCCACTCTGGGGAAAGGCAGGGGATTGCTGTGTGTTGGCTGAACCATCCCTGCAGCACTCAGAGCAAAAGTGCTGCCTGAAAAAAGCACAAGGGAGAGGGCCCTGAGAGCAGCAGCTCCCAGCCAGGAGAGGGGACACAAACCCTGTACCCAGACTGAAGGTCAAGCGCTTCCAGTATAAAATCATCCATGTTTTCCTGGGCAGAGGATGATTTTTATTTATTTACCAGCATAAATAAGCCATCAGCACAGCTTGAATTTAGCTTTTATTTACAGATTTGCCACTTGAATTGCRTAAGTAGCTTAAGTCAAACAAGGACACCCTCTTCACCTATCCAGGAAACTGGGGCATGAGGTATCATCAGTAACCATGTGCTCAGGCTATGAATGTGTCACTGCTGTGGCAGATGAGTCAAGTTTGGCACAAGCAGGGACRGGTAGAGCTGCCTGCAGCTGCCAGGTCTGAGGGACACAGAGCTCACAGGCAGATTTGCTGCTAAGGCTTTTGGGAAGCTGGTCCCAGGATTGTTAGCACTGTAGCAAACCAAAATCCCCTTCCCCAGAGGGTCTGTGGGAGGACATCTGCCTTATCCAGGCACTTGGTGACTCTGGAGCACTCGGGGTTACCTGACAAAAACATGAATCAGGCTTTAGGCTGCAGACCAGCTGAGCCAGATGGCCTGGGTTAAACGCACCACAGAATTTGGGCACTAAATTACAGCTCCAGGTTCAAGCCTGAATCAACCTTGCAGTGATGACACCATCACATTCACAATTACAGTGGAGGCCTGGTAAGTGCTTACAACAGCATTGCCCTGTCAGTCCTGCAGAGATCAGCAGGGCATGACTTGCAAGGATAGCAGAATTGGGGCTTGGGTTCCAGTGTTTCTTGTTTGACACYTGAACCCCAAACACTGATCTTTTCTGAATGAAAACTATGCAATACTGAAGATTGTGCCACGGGCGGTGCCTTAGCCACCTCTCCTGGGAATGCACTCACATTTTCAGAAGTATCCTCACCACAGTTACTTGTGCTGGGGTGAAGAACCAATGAGTTCCTGAGGAGCAGGGCCAGCTCTGGAGATTGTGACGTGCCACAGGTGGACACAACTCTGTTGTGACCACAGCTTTGCAGCCAGTCTGCTCTGCTGAGGCTGCACTGTTARGAAGTAGAACAGTTCTAAGAGTTTRGCTCCCTAGMCAAGAGTAGAGTKAAGGCAGGGATCTGCAGAGAGCAAATCAAGGCTCGTGTAAGGCAGAGGAACTTAGAGTACTCACTGCTTGCTGTAGTTAAGTGCAGTCACTGCAACCAATATGGTCTTCCTGGACGTCAAGGCTTTAAACACTGCTGCTTATTCCTTGGGGGGTTGGAAGGAAAATTCACSAGGCTGGACTTGTCCCATGGAGGAAGAGACTTGGTACCGAATGGGCAGGGTCACCTCAGAAAGGGAGCTCGAGAAACCAGCAAAGGGAAGTGAAGAAGGGGCAACCTCTGTAATGTAAGAAGGGTGCTGGGAATTGATCTTGCTGAACAGCTGCATGCCAAGTGTGGAACACCGGTACATCCTTCTCAGGAAGGAGAGTAACAATCCTGGCAAGTCCTTGATCAGATGCATGCCTCCACTTGCCATCAATCCCACTTTTGATCAGGAAAACTAGAATTAAAAAACAAAAACAATTTTTTTAAAAAAAAATCACTAATGATTTAGGCTATTGTTACATGCTCTCCTAATCATTTTAAGTGACCATGGCCAGTCCCCTTGGTCACAACAGTAGAGCTCAGCTGTACAGGAGATGCTCAGCTAGAGGCTGACCCAACAAAATCTTAGCAGAAGGAAGCAGAAGTTCCTTTGCCTTGTACTTATCTAGGCCAGGGAGACAACGGAACCAGGGCTTTGAAACACTCTGCTCTGCCTACACTGAATTTATACTCTTTTCTTTCTATTCCAATCTTCCCACATCTATGTTATTGTCCAAAACACTGTCATTCTTCCAGTTCCAGGTTAGGTCAGAGAGAAAATAAGTTTAGAAACAGCATGGAGCAAGCTGACAAATCTCTAAGTTAACCTGCTCAGAGTGGAGAACTGTARAAACAGCACCTCCACATCCAGACTGATGCCCCACCCCACCCCATTCACGGCCCTCCAGACCTGATCAGGGTCACTAAATTTGACAGGGCAGGTAGAAGACACAAACATTTCAGAACCCAAATTGATACATCTTAAATCAGGCCACAACAGCAGGTTGATCTTGGGATCTGTCAGCTTTGGGAGCGTTCAAATTGTAGCTTTTGGGAAACAAACATTAAGAGCCAAACAGTGATGTTATGTGAGAATTTGATACAGGCAAGCAATTACCCTTCCCTTCACTGGGAAGAGTGACCTGTTGTGCTTGAACTCTGCCTCTGAGCTCCATCTCACTGGACAACCAGCCTGGTGCTCCCTGGGACTGGGGCAGGGGGACAGGGGACACCTCCAGAGGTGTGTAAGGCACAAAGGCCAAAGGACTTCCTCACCATATGCATTTGGAATTAATGATCCTGAAAAATGCACGGCCTGGAGTATCTCACATCTACTGTGAAATGGAATTCCTACACAAAATAGAAGTTTGGGTGGTTTCCAATTCTGGTCATGACATACCAAGAGCACTAACCATGGCCAGAGCTCACCTCTACTTTCATGGACTTACTGAGCTGCAGCAAAGGTTTGACTTTTTCAAAAGAACTGAAATAGGAGGTAACTGTGCTAAAAGCCATTCACACATGTGTGTGTGTGTGAGATACAGCAAAACCACAGCAAATTCAGAGACTGAGAGATTTAAAGACAAAGCAACACACAGAGGACTTCACCTGAAAATGGCCTGACACGCAAAGGTCACTGCATTTCATCGCAGTTTGCCATCCTGCAGYATTGGTGACACCACCCTGGAAGCAGCCTTGGAACCCTGAAGATGCACAAGCCTGTCCAAAGCCSTTGTTTGTCACCACCCACCCGAGATCAAACCACAGCCAGGAGCAGGCTAAACATCATCGTGGACAGTGACATTTCATGGACTGTGTTGTCTCTCACATTCTACCACAGTGTACAGCATATCATGCTTGTTATATTACAACTAAGGAGTAATGAAAAACTTAACACTTAAGTGATACAAAAAAGTGGGGGGGAGGACCCAGGAATTTCTCCCATCCGACTAYAAACGCACACCCATTTACATTGTTTTGTAAATGAATTTAGAAGAAAAATAAAAATACTAACATATTTCTCTTCAGGATAACCATTGCACATWTGGTTTTGCTTTGGAAGGAGATACATACACAGCAGGAATACTTTCCAATTGAAAACACGCAAAAGGAATAGAAGTGGGTACAGTTCAGCACCCAGACAGTTTTTTCCTTGTGTCCTTGATAAACATTATCTCAGTTTCCCTCAGCATTCACTTCACAAGTCAAACCCTCCAAATCTGMTATCTAGGATGCATACCTCACAAAAACTTCTGAAAAAAAAGCCTATTTAGCAGTGACATTGAGCTGCCCCATTTTCTGTATCTCTCCCATCTGCAAGCCATTTGTATGAAGAAAATGTTTGTTTCCAAAGCTTGGCTTACTAAAGCTCATTTGTTCCCAAACACAACAGCGCCTTGATGCTGTTCATAGCAGGGGCAGCCAAGGGCTGGGCTGGTTCAGCAGCCACAGTGGGAGATGTTACGGGGTGTCCCATCCCTCTGCCAGCACTCCCTGTCCCTCGGGAGGGCAATGCCAGTCACCCTCCACTCAGGGGAACAACGTGGGGTTTGCCAACACAGACCCAAACCCCTGCTGCAGGACAGACCCTGACACACACATCCACCACAGCCCCCTTATCAGTGTTCTTTTCTAAGTACTCAATCCACATTTGAGTTATTCATGTGGGTTTTCATGTACTTGCTAAAAAAAAAAAAAAAAAACAAACAAAAACCACACAGATTTTCCCAAGCTTGATCATCATCACAAAAGGATGGCAACAAGGTCAGAGTGTGTTCCTTCTTCAATCTTATCAAGATCTCAGAAGCAGTGTCATTAACCTGACCCAGTTTGATCAACTTTTCAGCATAGAAAGAGCTGCTGCTCTTAATAGGACAAAACTCATCTCCCTTTAACTTTACAKAAGCATCTTTAAAACAGACAATGAGACAGTTTATATGCAGCTGGTTTCATTTTTTTCTTTTCACGGTGGATGCTGAAATATCCACACCTCACAGGAGAWAAGCAGAAAAGTGTTCAGAGTAAGAATCCCTGGAGTTAATGTAAGGAGGAGGAAAGAAGAGGACAACGCAAGTGCTCTCTGAGTACCTCTGCTGGTTCATTTAGACAAGTTTGAAAAAAWTTAAAAGTCAGTGCTTTTTCATTTTCATGGTACTCTCCCTTCAAGAACAGAGGAGGGACTAGGGAAATACAAATTACTAAGTACAGTCGTGTTTAAAACTTAAGATGCAAAATTCTTCAAAAGGAATAAACTAGCTTAATGAATAAGTACTTACATGACTTCTCTCTACCCTACCCACCTGAACAAGTGATGTCCCTGTATTTTCTATATGAATTCACTATATATACATATATATAAATCTATACATAAACAAAATTGGTATGGCCACACACTCCATTTAAGGATATTTTGCTATATTGGTCAGAGTGCAAAGCAATTGCTTCCTTCAAATCAGTATTTTTACATCATGAAGAAATAAATCTTTAACTTTGACAATTTGCATGACCACATAGCCATAGTGGCAGATTATTTTTCTGGCTTGTAAAAAAAAATTTTAAAACAGAAGTTCTATTTCAGCAGTTTGAAGATGGAATGTAAAGTTTCTGCTGTTAAATGTATATAAATATATTTATTGAATCATACATTCATGCTGATTCCAATAAAAGAATTTAAAGATTTTTCTGAAATTCCTCTCCCTGGATTTTTTAGTACTGGAGCAGCTGGAAACACAAAGAAAAATGTGTTTCTTGTACCATTTTGCAAGCTAGGACATAGCTTTAAAATTCTTTGGCAGATGGAATGACCTTGGTRCAGACACCCAAAATGACAGAATGCAAGAGGACTGCCTCTCACACCGCATTTCAAAGATGGACATGGATAAAGTATTTTTCCTTCCACAGTCAGGTGCTTTGTCAAGTTTGAAGTATCAGCAGTGGAACAGCAGATCCCTCTTGGCTTGGCACGTGGCATTTTGTGACAAAAAATAGAAGGGTGGCATCCTGCCCTTCAAATCTATTCTGAGAACATACCATTACTCTCAAAACTGTAAGGAATGATGGAGTTTGAAAGAATTTTAGTTTCATGTCTCATAACCAAAAAAATTATTGATAGACGACCTTACCCCATTCTTCCATAAAACATGCATGTAAGGATAAAGATCATACTGCTGGGAAATTCAGTCATCACCAAGGCAATTCCCTCCTCCCACAGCACACACAGCTTAAAACTTTTCATGCTGTCTCCTTACCCCCAAGAAAAACTTTGCAAAGGAAGAGAAACAATTACAAATCGTTAAAAAATATGCCCTTCCAAAATGTGCAGAACAAGCAGCTGCAGAAATCCATTGCAAATCTTCATACTGCATCCAAAATCATTCTTCTCATTATGGAAAGTGAATCCCCAAGTCTCAAGGACATCCATCTCTGCCATGTGGCACGAGAGGGAAATTCCTCAGATCCAAGTCAGAGCTGTTACCACACAGGCTGTTTCCTATTCCAGGAGTAAACCCTCTGTGCCAAGCTCTCCTTCCTACAGCAAGCTCAGCACTTCCACACTCACCTGCATGTGGAGAGTGGACACCCAGCAACACCAGAGCTTCAGTCTGAGCAAACTTAAAGAAAAAYAAGAAAAAAGAACCTATCAGAGGGTCCTGCAGAGCAAGGAAGTGAACTCAGTCTGAATCCTCAACTGCATGGCCAACACCTGCATTCCTGAACACACCAAAATCTCAGTTCAGCTTTACTCAACAGACAAGCCTGCTGGTATTTCCCAGTACTCCAGGTGTTTCTCCCTGCTCAAGAAGAGGATAACTAAACCCTTAATTGTGCAATGCCCTTGAAGACAAGGCAGCAGAGGCAGAATGTGGCTTCCAGTTCTGGTTTGGGTGCTCTGAAACACCACTCTAAGTGAAATAGTCTTATTTCCACTTGTCTTACACTATTAAGATCAGCCAGAAGAGGCCAGATCACACCAGTCACACATGAAACACCCTCTGTAYTCCCAGAGGGGCCAATCAACAAGGTCTCATGATCATGGTTATTACAAAACTGTCCATGTGGCTGCTGTGGGTGCAAAAGCTGACAGCTCTAGACAGCTTTTCTTCACTTCCCAACYCCCTGCAGGGCACTGGGACACCAAGAGCATTTCAGTATCACCTCCTCCTTGTCTTGACTAAAATGGAGACACTAAAAAGGAGACACACTCACAGAGTTTGATTCATTTAAGACTGCAGTGTTTGCTTCCTAGAAAGAGCTGGATTGCCTTGATTATTACAAGTCAGCCTTGCTGGAGCTCTTGTAGCCAACTGCAGGAAGCTGAGGCAAATCAAATCATGGTTTTTTCAGTCATCTTCCAAGAATGTATGCAAAGCAGTGGAGGCCTTAGACAAGAGATACTGAAGTTTTAACAGTATAGCAAAGCAAAAAACAGAAGGCCTACCAGCCTAAATACCAAAACTGATATGCAACATTTTACAGGTCTTTTCAGGGGACTTTGTTATTAGCGAGTCACAAAACCACCAAAATGCAGATAGCCAGAGTCACTCTACAACATAACTTACTTTCGAAAAGTATTTCTTTACAAGACAATCCAACAGAATTTATGTAAATACTTTATTTYRCCTGTCATCCTGGGACAAGAACATYACTTTCTRGGTCAACATACCGAGAGTACGATTCACGTGAGAACAAGCATACAGTTCACCCTTCCAAATTCTTCACTGACACTCCTCTTTCAAATCAGACAGCARTGAGCCAGAACTGTCCAGCTCCCWCTACAGAAAYTGGGGTTCAAGCTTATGGATGCTTTTGCAGATTTGGTTAAGAGCTATAAAAGCTTCTATTAAAAGCACTTTGATAAGTTTGAAGTGCAACCTGTTACTGCAGTCTTCGGATTTAACGTCAAGAACAGCAGAAACCCAACAAAGGAGAAAAACRTATCACAGACAACAAGGACAGAATTCAGTGAAAGATCTCCATTGCAGACTTTGACCTTACAGGCATTCCCGATCAAAAAAAAAATGCAAAAAGCTTCTGTTTTTGAAAAAAATACCAGTTCCCACCACAAGAGGAAGCAGAATTCCCCRAATGCTGGCTGTGAAAGCATACCAGAGCTCCCACTCTCCCCCAGTTGACCAAGGTATTTAAAAATCTTCAGGTTCAGATGGTAAGAAGGCCAATTTGAGACACAGCTGTAAGAAGGGACAGTGTAACAAATGTAAAGAGAAAAAATAAAACAGAAACCAACAYTCTAGCAACATTTAGTACAATAAGGTTCAACCAGTATGTGTGGCAAGTAAAAGGRAGAACATGACTGCTGGGGACAGGTAATACTGAGGGCAGCTCTGCTGCAGAGCTTACAACAAGCACAGGGCAAGAGATGACATACTGCATATGCACAGTCATTATATCAATAAACCAAGAAACATGGCAACAATGACACCTGACACACATCAGCAAATGTTTCTATGCAGCTCTATTGTGCTACCAAGAAATCTGAAGGTCTGCATAGACACAAATTCACCATTTTCATCCAGATATTCAACATCAGCCATTACAGAAATACTTCTTTGTGCACCACAATCTTACAAGATCACTTGGACTGAAATTACCCAGTTTTGTATTTTATTTTCAGTTTYATCTTCTTCAAAGGCAGTGGAGAGCATTCAACATCTTAACACTTGGACAGACAAGCACCTTCCATACTTCTGACAAAAATATCATCTTATCCACTTCAGGTCTGAAGCAAGGAATGAAGTACTGCAAAAAYAACACTCACAGCAGTTGCAACTGTAAAGAATGTGACACAGGTATTTCTGCTCCACTTGTGTTTTTGCAACAGTTGTAACAGGACCTGCCCAGCTTCAAGTTCAAGTTATTAACTTTTGCATCCAAAAAGTATTTATTTTTAATTATTTAAATGCAGCCAAACTGATGCACAGGTGTTAAAAGCTTTAGCTATAACCACCTCTACCTTGTAAACGTAGTGACTGAAGAGTCTCTTCCCCTTGGAAAAACTCCAACATACTCTTGACTTGATAAAGCAAATCTAGACCTTTTTTATTTTTATTTTTTTAAACAATTTGCCAAAACTGGAATGAGAGATAAATAGAAGGCACAACAATTTTGCTTTTTTTTTTATACAAATACAAACTAAACATGAAAAAACCTCCCTATTTCAATAAAAAATTTCACAAGTTCAGGAAAAGTGTTTGAAGAGTCAAGTTCTAGACATTTAAAACCTATCCCACAATCCAAAATTTCAAAGTGGTAAAACAGTAGTTCGAATTCCTTGCTGTGATCATGTATCAAAAGAAAGATTCTACGGATACCCATTATTCCACTTTTACAGCGCCACAGAAAGGTGAAAGTCAATTTTTCAAGTGGCAATGTCTCCGGACCGGAGGATGTTCATATGACCCTCAAAGAAAGAAACATCAAGAGTTTTGCTTTTCTGCCCTTGAAATACTTGCCAAGAACTATGTTTTCCTACAGGCTCTTGAACGCATGCACGTGAAATATCATTCCACTGACTGAAATGCACCCAAATTCAGTAGAAAGAGGGGAGGAAAAAAAAAAAGAAAAAAGAAAGAGACACTCCTTTAGGAAAAACCACTGGTACCAAAAAAAAAACCAAAAATCAGTCCATAAGTTTGAGGTGAACAAGAAAATTCAGTTCTTTTTAAAATCCACTTTTCCTAAAACGTTGTTCCACAAAGCTGGAATCTGGGACAAGGACTAGAAAAAAATAAATCACAGAACCATAACACAAACAAAAAGGGGCCAAAATAGTATCAAACGTAGCAGTCTATAACAGGCTAGGGCCACATTCCAAGATACCCAAGGCTGAAATTCACAAATCTGCAGGAAAAAGGGTTTGCGCCACCATGTCAACATCCACGATGATTCACTGGCGTTGCCCGATCCCCCTTCCAGCTCCAAATCCTGGCTTCTGGGACATTCCTCCACGTGGAGGCCCTCGAATCCCACCTCCCAGCCCCCCACGAGTGCCTCCAGGTCCACGGGGTCTGTTATCTCTGCGGTCACCCTCCCTGGCAGCTCGTGTTTTCTTCTCCTCCACGTTCAGGCGCACCTCTCCCCTGAACATGATGGGCTGCAACAGAAGCAGAGAAGGTGCTTTCATTAACGGTTCACCAGGAGCTCTTCCAGGTCAAGCAGATTCCTGCAACTTTGTCTCATATCCTGCTCTCCATGAAAGATTGGAACTGTCTTAGGATTACTTACAATGGCAATAGTCAAACCATGCATCCAGTCTTGGGCCTTAATGGAGAAGACAAAGATGTGAAGGAGTGACAGCTGAAAAGCCATCTCAGGCTTTTCTGAACATTCTGTGTTTTAGAGAAGAGCTGGGCTGTAAGCAAGCTCACTGGACAGCTGGGAGGGGCATCCAGAGTCCCTGCCTACCACAGCAGGCARGCATGGGCACACATTCCACATTAGCAATCACTGCTGACAGGCTGAGCAGGTACCTCCTGTCTCTGTTAGCAAAATTCTTTTCAGCCRGTACACCAATAGAGCTTCTTCCTTTCAGCCACTGACAAACAGGATTCTACTTGTCCATAGAATCAGACYCACTCTACCTTGTCTTCCTGAAAGCTATTTATACACTTCCTGTGTTCAGCAAYCTCACTAGAAAAAGGCTCTGCAACAAGCTGCTACAAATTGCTTCAATGAAAAAAGACTTGGTAATAGGAGGGAAAGACACCACACCTACTTTAATATGCTCAAGAAAGAGATTGTACTTGGTCCCTTTTAGTCTTTCTGTTAAACTGAAAACAGTCTGTCTGTTGTTAATAGACCAAAAACCACTGACTAGAAATTTATTTACCCTGTTGCTAAGGATCTTCTGAACTGGCTCAGGATCATCAAACACCACAAACCCAAAATTGGGGAGCTTTCCACCACTGTTGATGCGGAGTTCAACAACATTGCCATAGCCTGCAAGAGAAAAGCCAAGTTCTTGGGTCATACATTAGAATGCTCTGTTGACCACGCCCATGGCTGCAACCCCCACCCCCTCAGAGTACAGCAAAGCAACCAGCTTACTTTGGAAAAAGTCTTTAAGTTCAGATTTATCCACRTCATGGGGAAGGTTCCCAACAAAGAGCTGATGACTATCTGGGTATCTCACAATCCGCCTGGTTTCCACATCGCCTTGTTCACCCTCRCGAACTGGAACAGGAAAGTATAAMTGATTTTAGGAAAGTCAGTCCCCACATCAAACAGAAAAACAAGCCATAATCAGAGTTAGCATCATATACAAGAATCAGAATTCACACTATCCAGTCATAGATAAAAAAGGAAATCATTCKACACTAGCAAGTTTTAACTGTTTGCTTTTTATCACCTGAGGCCAAACTTGAAGTTTTATCTGAATAAAAGTAATTTACTTACTGACAAATAATGAGACTTTAAAAGCTTTAATAATCACATTATTTCCCCAAAACCTCTGAACAACAGAAAACAGTGCTTCTGTGCAGCTTCTCTCTTACTTGGCCTGGGACCTCGCTGTGGTGGGATGCTYGTTCGCTGCTCCCTCACTCGTTGATCCCTCTGAGGTCTCTGAGGGGGGGTCTGAGATTCAGGCTTTGCCTCAGGGCGGGGCTGTATCAATTAAAAAAGGAGTGAACAGTTGAGAGTCAGACAGACATACCAGTAGCCTCAGCTTTTAAGAGCTCACGGTCAAGTTGGTGACAAAAATAGCAGAAAAAAGTAATGTTTTCCTCCCTGACTAAAATGTGCATGTTAGCTCATGTTGGCTTACATGCTAAAAGCAAGCAGCATCCATATGAACATTCCCTGTTTTCCTCCATGAGAAACAATTAATTCTCAACCCAAAAATCAAGGAATAACATCTTAATAAAGTCTATCAGGAATAACAGAATTCTAAAGTCTTTAGGGCCTGGAAAGTCAAATCATAAGCAAATAGATTTCACTCTACTTTTYCCCACCTCAGTTTACCGTCAGCCARTTTARCACTTAAACTTGTCCAGGTGCTGGATTCCTACCTGCGAGACCGGTACTTTCACAACATGAGGTGGTATTCCTGATACTGGAACAGCCCCACTGGGAGGAAGGTTYTTGCTGGTTACTGATGCCCAGGAAAATGCCTTTAAAAAAATGAGAAAGATAATATTAACACAACTACATCTCCTTGTGAATGGTACAGGTAACAGGAACAAATTTTGATTCACACATGAAATTTGGGAGCCAACAGCAGTTTCCCAATTTCCTTTGAATTATTTAAATTGAAAAAACTTAAGAGTAGAAGTGTGACTCCATCATCATTACAGTATTTCTGAATTCCACAGACTTGCAACAGGACATAGCAGTGGCCCAACACCAAGTATCATACAAATGTTAACAGAAGTACTGGATTCCTGAATACTGATCTGTCCACTTTTACCTTCCTTAACACTGAGAAGTGACAAAATTTCCCAGGTAAAATAAATAGCAAAATAGTAAAAATACTCTACTCTGTAAATAGACTGGAGAGCCATACATGAAACCACCACATCAGAGAAGAGAGATCCACTGTCATTACCCTGGAGTCCTCTTGCACTGCAGGAGCTGGATCAGCAGGAGCTGGAGAAGGACTCTTTTCCACAGTCTCTTCTGGAGCAGAYTCCTCTAAYACTGGCTCAGACTTCTCTTCCTGCRCCTCTGGYTCAGGTTCCTGCTCAGGTTCTGCCTCTGGCTCAGGCTCTGCCTCTGCAGCTGTCTCTTCCAGGTGCTCCTCGATGTCATTGCTATAATACAGCAGCACAAAAAGCAGGAAAAAGAGGTGGTATTGCACTTATTCTATTACTGATAAGTAGTACTACTTATCCAATACAGAAGAAGTCAGTCACATGACACTTGAGAGAAAGAACAAGACCAATCTGCCTAAGTAAGGCCACATTGCAAAGGGATGCAAATTTTGCATTGATACACTATAAAGCAGAAAAAAAAATTCACTGTCTCCATGTTCAGCCTAAAAGCATTTTGATTTCAGCTGCTGAATAAACAGAAATCTTTTGACTGTCAGAGGGAAACTGTTAACAGCAATAAATTGATTTGACCTGTTCTACAAGCAGSCTGTCTCACACAACACCTGACTTCATGTACAAATGTATTATTACCTCACAGCCTGCTCGTAATAAGCACCACCATCATCAGGAACAGCCTCAGGTGTCTGCTGTCTTTCCTCAGGTTCCTCCCCTTCCTCCTCAGATTCTAAACAACGTTAGAAAGGGAAAAAAACCACAACATACATCTTCAGTATGAGGCTCAAACACAAGGCACCCACCACAATATACAGGTGAAGTATCTACCAAAGGGAGCACATAGGGGAGCACTTTCAAGATGCCACATGGAACAGTCATTTCCCTGTATTTCCACTATCACTTTTCATTACTCAGTTCTGACCAAGGTTAAACAMCATGTTCCAAGTACTTCAGAGAACCAGATTTATAACCTACACATCTGACTGCAACTGCCAAAGTAAGTCTTACAGTTCTTTTAATAGAAACAGAATATGCCAGAAAAATAATCATCTGCAAGTCAGAACTCCTTACTGGACTGTAAAGGAACTACAGGAAAGGAAAAAACCTACAAGCATATGAAACTTAATACTGATCTGTCTTCTCCAGGAAGACAACCTTTGGTCTGGGAATAGAATGTTGATATAGATCCAGAAACAAACACCAACAGAACCATACAAAAAATGTTGCTACTTACCCTCTGGAGGTTCAGTGTCAGAGTCCCCAAAAACCTCATCCTGRTAGCGGAAGATATCGTTGTGGACATAGAACTTGTTTGCAACAGAACCCTAAAAGCAAATCAAAGGGAAGAACTGATTCAACTACATCAATCCAGTAATATAAAAATTGAAATAATGTGAAAGCAAGAAAGGTATGAGCATATAATTCTTCCCACGTAAGTTTAATCCAAAATGACCTCTTTAAAGAAAATAATGATATTTGGGGCAGGAAAACAAGAAAGAAAAAAGACATCACTCCTAACAAGTCAAAAATGCATGGAAAAAAGGAAAAAATATTATTGCAGTGCTTTTCATTCCAATAGCTTGCAACACTGAAGCAAGCGTGAGTGACAACTTCCTGGTGTCTAAAGTATCAATTCTTATCTCCAAGTCTTATTGAAAAAAAAATGGTCTTGCAACACTCCTTTTTCACTATCATTTTCAATCCTGTGAACTGCTTTGTTAAAAAACATGTCTATTTAAAAATGCCATTTCAAATGCTAAGTCAGCATTTAATGAACAAGAAAATTTGAAATCCATGTTTTCAAGTGACAGGAAGCACTCCTCTTTTTCTACTACTTCTTTTTCAGTATTAAGACTAGTTGCTAGAAGAGCAAATCAAAGATAACAATTTTAATATGCTTAGGAAAAAACATGTTGTACTAACCTAGGAGTCCAAAGTCAGGATATTTATAACCTATTTCAATACCCAAGGTTAATGTGCAATCACCCAGAAGCAGTGTAGTTCCCAAAGGAATTTTCAGAACRTTACTGCTGAATTTTGTGACAAGTTACCTCCCAGGTCTAGCCCTTCAGATTGCAAGCCTGAAGCAGACAAAGCTCAGTGATGGTGTCAGAAGCCCCATGGCCAGTCCAGCACACTCACCTCAGGTGCAAGCACGAAGGTCTGCATGAACCTGCGCACGGGCTGCATGTTATTGGAGAGCTCCCCCATCACCTGCACCACCACACCATCATTGAGGGTGGCGTGGGCATCCACATGACGGATCTTTGTGTGGCAATCCTTGAAGTTTAGTGATAGCACCTTCTTGTGGATGTCCTAGGAAAGAACAGAACACGTGTGAGGTTATGCTGCAGAAACCATTTTTGCTAAGTTAGCAGCCTTCAGAGAAAGCAAAAGTATAAAACACTGGTTCAGGATACATCCCCTAACTCTGGAGAGAAAGCTTGGCAGGATGCTTGCTAGGTTTGCTTTGCAAGCAATTTTACACTATGAGCTTTCAATAAGGAAAGCACTTTTTGCCTATCTATTGCTGTCTACAGTTAAGGGAGTTTTGTTTCTCCCTTTCCCCTTTTTTTTCCACAAAGCACTTGAACAGGGGTGGGGGTGAATCACAGCTGGATCCACTTCACAGCCACAAAGGTGGCAAAATAGAAGAACAGGGTTTTTTTTAAGTACTTACAGATTGCCCATAGACTGCATCAGCTGGTTTTCCATTGGAATCCAAACCACCATGGACATAAGAAGAGTTTTTTCCATAAAACCTGTTGGAAAGAAGTATTTTAATGCCAATTTTGCTGTGTTAAGAACACTGACTCTCTACATTAGAGTACAATATGAATTATATGCTTTCAAACAAGTTCCCTGTCTGAATCACTGTAACAGAGCCACACAATCCCATGACCCTGTTACCAATCTGGGTGTAGGGGGAAAATGCAAAGTTCTCCAATGTAAACTGTAGCATTCAGGTATGTCAGAGGCACAAAAAGCCAAAACCAAAGTCTCATGGGAGCGCATTATCAAATCCCATTATCCCCTTTCAGCACAACATTCCCAAAGCAATACGATGAACATCTGGGATGCTGAAGGCTCCCCCTGAAGCTCTGATTCCAAGCTTGAGCAAGGAGGAATSTTTTSYKYWKMWRMRSAAAASAAAGTACTGCAGGTAAATCTTCCTTTCTGTAACTGAGAGATTACAAGCTGAAATGCCCTAAGCACCACAGTACTGCATTCTGCCAGCAGAYAGAAGAGTGGAATGGATTCCATGGCACTGAGTCAACTGGCCTCTGACCCAAATGGATGAGGTCAGCTGTCCACCCAAGTGAAGAAACACTCTGAATGAGTGTTCTTGAGACTGCGAGAGGGAAGGTTTCAGAAACTGTTCATCCAGAAAGGATACCTGTCAAACCAAACAGGACCAATCTGTTTGAATAAGAGATTGTAGTCTGCTGCATATCCACAGTTTTCCTAACTTTCCTTTAAGAAAGAGCTGGTGTGACTCCCAAGAGAGACATGTACACAAGTGCACAACTTACTCAATGTTTTCTCCTAGTCAGGGGGCATTTTATCAAGCCAAAAACTACAGAAATGCTTAACTAGGGAGTATTTCTCCAATTCATATGGATTACAACCAGAAGTAGCAAGCAGCATTTCAGTTACAACCAGAACTCAGAYATTTAAAGAATTCCTGTAATCTTTATTATCCATCTTTTAACCCAGCTGATCAAAACCAAAAGCAAGTGATACTCATCATCTTGAATAAATCAGTCTTTAGGAGTCCAAATTCAGCAAGCTAAGACATAAGTAATAAGCTCATTCACCAATTTTAACACACAAGAAATTCACAGAGAAAACTAGCTCAGAGTGAAGCRGTTTTACCTGTGCAAATAGTCAGGTGCTTGGTTCAGCAGGGTATAGTACTGCCTCACGAATTCCCGCCCGACCAGCAGGGGACTTGGCTTCTCCATCACCATTTCTTTGGTCAACTGAAAACTATGGAAAAAAACAAAAGCTCCATAAAGCATGAGCATTTCAAATGACTGTTCACATCCTGATTGCATAAGCCACCTAATCACAGCGGAAAGCACGCACCAAAACTGTTTTACCCTGTAAGCAGTTTAAGCGATGTGTTTTCAGAGTCATCAGTGTTTTGGTGCCAGGGAGAGGATTCCTGGGTACCAAACCAGAGGTGGGAAAGGCTGMAAGGGCAGGGGAGGTCACCCCATAACATGTCAGTAGTTAATCATCCTACATATCCTCAGTAAAAAGCAGGTGGCAGGCAAGTATGGTTCTTCAAGAGGATTTACTAAGTGGCTAAGACATTTACAGTCGATCCAAATTCTACTTACCTCACTTGACTTCACAATCAGAATTAAAAGTCAGATGTTCTCAGGCAAAGCCTGTGCTACTGTATTAGGGGCATTTTTAAAAGGTCAGAATAAGTCCAATCTATTTTTATCAGCAGCAGAGCACTACTTGCTGTGAGTRTCAAGCACTGGGGAGGAATATCATATTATATTAAAATTATTATGCTACAAATATTCTGCTCTTCCTCTGCTYCCACCAAACTCAGCAAGTMACTTCTCACTTAAATTCAGACCACCAGCCAAGTGAACAGCACCACCCATGYCCAGGGGCAAATCCATCTGGATCCCTTCTACTTACTTTCCATGGATCTGGAAGTTACAAAAATAAAGTGTCTGCAGGTAGATTATGCAATATGCATCTTCAGGAGAGGCCAGGCCAAATCAAAGCACATTCCCACATTTCCTTGTTATAAAATACTCACAAACACTGCTCAAACACATTCAAAATAGTTTTAAACTCAGAAGGATAAACACCCRTACCAGGCATGTTCTTGGTACCAAATACAGACAACAACAGGAGATTTTCCACTTCATCCTCAGTTGTACCCATGAGTAGCAGAATGAGGGCTTAGAAAATTATTTTGCTGCTGGAAGAACTACTGATCCCCAATCACCTTCACTACACAGCCTTTTCCCAAATACATGGTATTTAAAGTCCATATGCACATTCTCCAGGTGTGATAGGCAAGTCAAAACCAACATTGTTTAGCTGAGCCCTCTAAAAAGCAATTCGGGAATCATCAATTACTTATGTTTATCAGTATTAAATAAAAGCACATAAGTAGTGCCAAGAAGTGGTGGCATCAACAAATGGGGGAAAACCTAGACTGGATCACAGCTGGAATACAGAATGGGGGGCAAGAAAAAGGAAACCAAATTAAGTAGTCTTTTAGCATAGACTAACCCAGATGGAGCCTGCAATGCTCATGCCAAGCCAGGCATGCATTAGGACAAGCTCTTTCTTGTCACTATATCCAAGAGCATCCCRTACCCTGGGAAAATTGAGTTGCCCACAATTTAGCCTTTAAACACAGCAAAAGGGAATGAAAAAGACTGGCTTTCCCACGTGCTTGTACTGAGCCCTGTCCCAATTCATCCAARGCTCTTCAACATTTTATACTATAATGAATTTCAGAGAAGTTGTCCTTTAAACACCAAGCACTGACWACAGAGCAGAGCTTCAAAAGACAGAGGTGACCTGGTTGGTGTTACTGCAGKAACAAATTCAAACACACAACATACACASGGCTGCAAAACAAGTCACAACCATACTACTGGATGGACCAGGAATGTTAAACAGAAGCTTTAAGCCTCAAAGACATGAATATATATAATAACTTGACATGGAAGTTGGTATTTTGGATAAAGTTAAATCCAAATGAACCTGGCAAAGTCYAAACATCTCAAATGATGATCAAACACCCAACACACTGCAATCAAAASACAAGGCAACATTTAACCACACTGTTAGAACATCCAGGTAATAGATCCGAAGATGTGACCACACCCAAACTCCCAGCAATGGCCAGCACACACATCCAGCTTTGCTGGAGACACAGTAAACAAATTCAAATTCCTACCCTGGCAGGAATGCAGCTACGGTTCAAACCAAAAGATTGGTTTAGTAATAGTAAAGTAATAGTAAACTTTACTTTAGTAATAGTAAAGACTATTAACAGGAAAGCTGTTAATATGACAAAAACTATAATTTTGTATACATTGGATGTGTTGTGTTCTGTTCTGCTTTTAATACACACAAAGGCACTTTGTCATCTTTGTAAGTCTGGAAACAAACAAGAAGTTTTCCCATTCTATTTTATAACACACTTTTTGCTAGGTTTGAACACAGGGAAAAAGATCAAGTGGGCTCCAGAGGATGTGCCCAYGAACACAATCTCTTTCAGCAGGGTTTGTCTGTCACCAGCACATAAGGAARTATCACCTACACAATAATGTGCAGAAAAAATAAAGACTAAATATGACCTAGAACTGAAAAATACTTTTCAAAACATCCAGAAGCTTTCAGCTGTTTGAGGACATTTTCATGAGCTACCATGCAGAAAGGAAGGCTGGGTCTGGCCTCCAAGAAATGCTCAAGTTCTGCAAACCACTTTCATTTCTGGAAGGTTCCACCACCTGTGGCTCTGCAGAAGCCTTTGAACGGTAAGTAACTGTGCCTGTATTACATATACAGATGTCCAACATCCAGAACAGTCTGAAGTGACAAAAACCTCCAAGAGATGAACTTGTTTGCTTTCTAGTGCATGTGAAATTACACCCCATTAAAGTATTATCAAACCATAAGAAAACACAGCAAAGGTAAAGTAAGGCTAAGTGGTGGCTATCACTGCTGAYTTCCTCATCYCACTGTGTTTCCTTTAGGGTAYTTGTGAAGCTCTATCRGGCCAGGCCARCTCTAAAGCAATGGGAGCAGAAATGGCACACAGACAAGACCTGCACTTTTTAGCTCCAATCAGCTTAACTGACAATGCAGGATTTTTCTCCTCCRCAACAGTTAAAATTTCTTCTGTGCTGTCWGATTACAGGCAGGAGGCCAGTCCTACCATATACCTTCAAGATCACCATTTAGAGAATGACGGGAGGTACATTTAATTGTTTTGTGAAGATGTAGTTTCCCTGGAATTCAAGCTTATTCCTACAGATGTAAATAGGCAGGTTTTCTATTCAATTCTGATAAATGATGAATCGGGCTCTTCTGAGAATTATTTTCAAGTGCCTCCTAGAACACCAACATACAAAGCTTGACATTCTCACATAATGGCAAAATGTTCCTGTAGCACTCAAATCTCAACAGCTGATTYACCAACAGCTCTTTCAGATTTCTGYTCTTCAGTGAAAGCCCTCATCTGCATTAACCCACAGGCACACCACCTTCCATGMTGGTGTCAAATACTGAAAGTGAAGTGGCTTGGTTACGTCTGTCACACTTACATGCTTAAAACAATACCTAAGAGAACCTCCCTCCTGCTAAGGGTGAAAAATCTATCAGAAATAACTCCTAACATAAAAATAAGAATTGCAGTGTCCAGTTGTTCTCAAGCAGATCTGGAAAGAAATGGGGAAAAACCTTTACATGACCTAATCAGAGGACAACAATCTGTTTTTACTGCTGCTGCACCTGCTGCTACGTTGCCAGTTGCCATCTGTTCCTGTTCTCCAGCCAGCACAACCTGAATGGTGGAAGCCAAGCATCTCCTCAGAGAGTATTTGCTCCCTACCACTCACGAGCAAATTACTACTCCACTATTCCCTGATCCAAAACAACTGCAAATACTTTATACTACTTTTCATTGCACAGCACATAATAGCACCCAATGTTTGAACTGTCACTACATTACTCCTGATAGAAGCTTATCCACACATTTTTCTGTCAATGACATAATGATGAAAGGGTGAAAATTGACAGGAAAAGCTGAAAACCTGATTATTTAAGATTCATTCATAATCATGCATTCACATTACTCCATATGTAAAACAAATTGGATAAGTGAAATCATACCAAGTACACCATAACAATTCTGCAGCATAACTGACCCCCTTCTTAAGCCAAGGACTTAGAGGAAGACAAATACCTCCTTTACAGTGGTTATCACCTGGCTGGTGGAAAATTCCACCATCTGTTACAATGCTCCCACTTGGCAGAAAATCAATGTCAGGCACCGAATTTCTAAAATACTGTTATGTAAATTAGAGCCATTTATGTAAATTCTGTATTAACRAATTCAGATTTAGGTCCACAAAACCTATTAGTATATTAGTATTCAAAAAAATGCACTCAGCAGCTCACAGTTAGCACTGGTTAGTATTTTCTTACCAAACTGGAATATGGTGAAAGCAAACTAAACATTTGTGTCTCAATTCAATTTGTAACTTTTGAATCAGACAAGGATTYTGGCCAGAATCTTGCTTCTCCTGGATTTCCTACACAATAGAAGTCTGTTTTATGCACATCACAGGACATTTGGGCTCTCCCAAAACTCAGGCAAAACCCCCTAGGCCTGATATAACAATAACATGTCAAAGAACCAAAACCGATTTAACTCAAAACATGCAAGTCAGCAAATCCCAAATCTCATTTCCCAATGCATGTGGCAATTTTAAACATCTTCTATCAAGAGAAAGTCAGAACAAAAAGACAAGTTAAAATGTAATCAATCTTAACAGGCTCTGGTCTGTTTTTAACATTATCCTCGCTTCTTTCTTCTCTGGCATCTTCAATTACCTTTTTTTGACTTGCAYTGCAATACAAGGAGCCATCTCAAAAAATCCAAAGCTCCTACAATGCATTATACTCCTAACTGGAATATTACACAGTTCACCTCTTCTCCTTTGGCTACTCGAGCGCTACAAGGTGACAACTTGAACTCCACTCCTTCCATCTCTACAAACTGCTGGAGTTTCAGGGTGCCAAAACAGTCATTCAGAATTTTAAACTTTTCACACAACTCTACTCCCTAATTTTGGTAGCCATTAATTCCTTAACTTAAAAAGGCTTTTTGGAAACTAAAGGAACAGCCAGAGAAGCTCACATGGAAAAGAGGGGTATCCAAGCACAGCACACCACAAATGAWGCAAACAGCAATTCTGCTGGAAATTAAAGGCCTGGTCAACAGTCATTAGCATTGCATAATTAAGTATCATTTGGGATTTCTCCAAGTTGCTTAGCAAAAGGTGAGCATGCTCAGAGCCACAAACCATTTATCTAGATAGAATAATTAGCTCTAGAAGCAGTTACTGTTACTCTTATGGACAAAAAAAATATAAAATCATTAAGAAAATGCCCAGTATGCCTCTAAGAGRGATGACATAGACTGAAATTGTAACAACAAAAGCAAAACAAATATAGCTAATTCCAACTCTCCATACATTTTACATKACTAACTGCTCTGCTGCTGACTAAGCAATAAGAAAARAAGAGGCTGGTACCTGTGTGARCCATGACACAAAACATTAGAGTGAACAATGGAACACAAGCTAAACTTGCATCCCTAGGCAAATTCCAGYGCCCAYCTCAACTGGGGATTTATGTCATCACATCAACTTGCTCTCAAGTAGGAAGAGTGATGTTAACCTAAGTGTATTTAAAAYACAAAGATTGCAGATACACTGAGATAACCTTATTTTAACACAGTCTTAACTACCGAGGGGAACAAAGAAACCCAAAACAATCCAGTTGTTGACCCAAGCCTAAATTATGGAGAGCTGAAAATGCACCTCAAATAAGCAGGCAGATCATGTCCCAAAATACTGATCTGCTTTAAAAAAATAGGTCTCATTACTTGCCTGCCCACTGGATGCAGAGATAAGACAATGTCACTAGGACAGTGTCACAACCACACAGACCGTGTTTTAGACACAAGCCAGTACAGCTGCCTACCCTTAACCAGTTCATCTTGTGTGCYTTTTGATAGATTCAGAGGGAAAGTATCCAGCCTGGAAGAAGTTATCCTACAGGCAGCATTATTCCACAGGAGGCAAAATGCTTGGAAATTGCAGTCAATGGTAGTTCAGCGATGGGGTAACTTATGCAATAAATAAATATTTGAGGATCAAACTGGGACAAACTGTGAGGTTACCAGCATTCAACTCTTACTAGCATCTTCCTTCAGCCTCCTTCAGACTCCTCAGAGTCTAAGATAAATGTATTCACCAGCAACTTCCAGGAAGCAGGCACTTCAGAGCAGTGTGAGGAGTCAGACTTATCTTGCAGACAGAAGAGTCTTTAAYAATCTTCCAATCCAACACCTAATAAAACGTGGATTTGGACTGCCAAACTCAGCACAGCTATTTCTCCTTTCACTTGTGACTCATCTCCACTGTATGACCCACACAACCTACAAAYACAGGCAGTGCCTACATTCATAAGATACTTGAGGTGTTACAGGGAACTGGATCCTAACAAAATAMTCACACAGCAACCAGAATCACCAGGCAAACAGCTTTCTCTGTGCTTAATTATCCAGCTGCAGCCATACCTGAGCCCCTTCTGAAGCTTTGAGACACACTGACAAGGGRCACTCTCAAAAAGCCAGATTTCACATTACCATATGGATGAGAAAAATTAAGTTAGAAGCTTAACTGTTTTCTAATCAAAGCATCCAAACAACAAACAAAATTTAAGCACAGGAAAAAACGTTTTCATCACAAGATTAAAAAATAATTCAGAATTACATTCYGCACTGCCCATGCTAGTACCAAAAAAACCCTCTGCTTGCCAGTGGCAGATGGGAAGCCTTACTCAGCAGCAATGCACAGCCCTTCAAACACTGGGAGAATACAAATAAACAAACCAGCAATTGCTAAAGAGCTGTCAGCATAGAAGTCTGCCTGTGTTTTTGCTAACAAACCAAAGTGTGATCCRCAAGTTGGTGGATATGATGGAGTCTGCCATTTTTTAGACAAAAATCAGTGCTTCTTGTATTTTTCAGCTCTATCAAGCAAGCAAGAGACAAACTGAAATGCTTTTAGTCAGAATCTAAAAGAAAAGAGACCATTTTGAAGAAATGTAATTTTCAGAGCATTAAGCTCAAAAGATTAAAAAYACAAAGACCACCTCAAGTGTGAGTGTAGTTGAGATCAAATTCTATACCTATGCAGTATGGAATGAACATTTACCGGGTGAGGAAAATGACACCAGACACTATTCCTGGAGCTAAGAGCATAAAGGTTCAAAGACAAACAGCAAATTAGGTCCTGCTTACAAAGTAAAAAAAGAAGAATCTAACCTAGCAGAATCTTGAAAACTTGCTATTTRAAACTAAGTGATACWGTAAGAAYTTCTCAACAAGGTGTTYGGGTTTTTTTTTAATTCATCCCTCAAAACACTTTGCCTTTCCTGAGTGCTGAGCTTAATATGGTGTGGTTTCAGGTTTTCTTTTCTTCCTTTCTAATGCTGTTTCACCTGGCTTCCAAATGCCTACTTGATATCACATAACATCACTTCTATCCCACTGTTACCTACTGTAACATTAAGATAGGGTCATCAGTCCTGAGCCTAACTAGCAACACTTCATATCCTCACAAAAAGAGAGCTCTGTCACATTTTGCATTACAGAAAAACACAYGGCCCTTATGATTTGAGAGAAGTACAAAAGGAACTCCTTCAAAATCCAAGTTCCCTGAAAACTCAAAGCCTTGAGAATTCCCAGAAATATTMTTAYATTTTCAMTAATTCTAAAATGAGATTATCCTAAACAGGCTCTCTTAAACCTTAAGTGAGGGAAGGACTTGCCTTTCCAATTGGACCTATTTCAACCTCATTTATCCTGCMATTAGATGCAATGTTTTTCTGYAAAATTRCATTTTAAACATGCAAATTTCATCASAAATGGTGGTAGGGCAGTGCTAGTCTGAATTGTTTACTCATTCTTTAATGAAAAATAAGTTAGCTTTTTGCCTATATTGCTCTCCAGACTGCTTCATGATAAAGCAGCTACTTAGACCCTGTGATTTTGCCATTAGAACAGGTTTTGTTTTGACATCCAAGAGCTGCTCCAACATCTCGATGAAGTTGGCAGCAGGTCCAGTCATCTTCTCTTAGGTCTGCAAATTTTCCATTTGGCTCCAGTGCAGCTTCTTAAAGTAAAAAAGCAAAAGTTACTCATCAGCAGTCAGAAGAAGCAGTTCAGAGCCCAGAGCTACACCAACATTACAGTGAAATTCAACCTCACCCCCACTTGGATTAGAATCACCAGGATTAAGATTTAAAATATTTTTCTGCATGCCAAGCAACAGATAACTGCAAAGARAATCAACTCTTTCACCTCTACCCACTGAAGTCACAGAAGACACTTAAACCTGATGTATCAATTGTATCCGGGCATTTAGGACTGACCCATCATGGCATTGTTACATTAAAAACAAAACAAAGTCAGCCCAGCAGCAGCCAGGAAACTGCACAGGGCAAAGYAGATGAAAATGGAAGATGGCCACCAGCATTTTCCAGTGCAATGCTGCACGTTTGCCTCAGCAAGGAATCAGGTTCATCACAGATCACTCCTACATAAATGACAGCTCCCAGGCTCCTGCTCTGAAAGCAGCACTGCACCAGGCATGTCTTCCTGGAAGAGGTCCAGACTTAATATAGCAAAACTAGGACCTCAACCAGTATAACACTAACTGCCTGCAAAGTTTTAAMGATTCTTTTACAGTACCTGAGGATCAGTCTTCAGGTTTGCTTTTTAACTACTCAAKGAGGTAGCTTCAGATTATCAAATCTATTAGCAGTTACACCAGGAAGTTAAATAATTACTTCAACTCTGCAGATTTTATATAGGCACCTGTAAAAAAAAAACCACCCAGTCTTCTCAACCAAACTATCACTTTTACTTTTGGTTTGTTCCAAGAGGAGCAAACTACAGCCAGCATAGCAACCAGCACCACCCTGCTGAAGTCCTGCTCTACCTGGATTTCCTCTTGCTTCTTCAG
>NW_026623501.1:208030-222237 GCF_030028575.1 Malurus melanocephalus
GTTTGATTTATGGCATCTGGAAGCATCAGCTTCCAAAGCTTGATAGCAGTGTCCAGATTTCCTAAAGCTGTCACTCCTGGCTGTGAGAGCAGGGGCTTGCCAAAAATAGCACACACTGGAAACATGGCGGCTTGCTGCAAATGCTGCTTTCCTCCGATGGTGGAACAAAAAAATCCTTTTTCTGGTAAWGAATACTTATTATATGCATACAAGCCTTAACATAAAAGGTAATGAGGTAAGTTCGTTGAGAATTAGGAACACCTTAGATCATCCACATCAACACTAAGAGGTACTGGAAGATGTACCGAAACCTTTTCTCTGGGGTTCCTCCAGCACGTACATCTGAGGCCTTACAAGATGCTGGAAAGTCTCCTTGCAAGCACTAGTTAGCATTTAAATCTTGGCTTAATCTCGGATTCAKCCAAGGTCATGCGGTAAACCAGGATAAGATCCATGCYCTCCTGCCCGAATTATAACTTCCTTCATCCATAAAGTCATACCAAGGGAACCACCTGGAGCTGCTACTCAGGTCCGGACCGTGCGAGCACTCAGCACTGCCCCTCAATCCGCAGCTACAACCCACCACTGAGCGGGAACACTTGGAGCTTTGGGTGGGCTCCTCCCCGGCCCCACCTGCCCAAAACAAAACCCCAAAAGCAGAGATCGAAAAAGCCTCCGAGCCTAGAAATCCGAGAACAAAGCTCGCACCGCACACCTCGCCTCGCACAATGCGGGCCAGCGAGCAGCCGATCCCCCGCCGCCCCCCCCCGCCTTGCCCCGCACCGCTCCCGCCGGGAGCTCCGAGAGCGCCGCGGCACCGGGCGGTCTGAGGAAGGCTCCGGAGCCTCATGGGGGCTGCGCGGCCGCGGGTCAGGCAGGAGGGCGCCCGCCACAACGCGCCGCGGGGACCAGGCGGGCCCCACGCCGGGCGGGATGGAGATGAAGGGGAGGGGAGGGGAGGCGCCGGCAGCGCCGTCCCGCACGGCCCGCGGCCTACTGAGCGCCGGGGGCGCCTCGGAGCTGAGGCGGTGCGTGCGGCCCGCGGCCCCCGCGGGAAGGCGCGGCCGCGCCGGTGTTTCCCCCCGTGCCCCCCAACCCCCTCACCTGCGGGCGGAGCGGGACGGGAGCGGAGGCGCCGCTTCACCACAAGGCCCGGCGGACGAAAAGCGCCTCACGCAGCGGCGTGCTCTGCCGCCGGCTACATATATCCGGCGCGCAGCCTACCCCGGCGGGAGYGGTCCAGCCAATCACAGAGCGCCGCTCGCCCCCATTCGGATGCTGGTTGGCYCACAGCCGCAAGGAGGCGGCCCCAGAGATGAGGTGCAGCTCAGCCAGCCAATCACGCGGCAGCGCTCTGCGGGGCGGGGAGAGTGACTGACACACCAGCGAACCAATGGGCGGTGAGCGACGCCTGATGGATTTGCCCTTCAGCCAATGGGACGACGCTCCCGGCGCCAGCAGGCGCGCAGGGCGGCGCGCGCCGGMCGCCGCAGTGTGGTTGAGCCGCACTGCAGCGCCCTTGATAAAGTGCTGGTAAACCCCGTTATRGATCGGGGCGGGCCCCACGGGGCGYAGCGGCCAATGGGAGGGCRCGGCGGGCGTTGACGGACAGGTCACCGCCGGGGCTCTTAAAGGGGCAGGCGGCCTTCACGCGGGGCGGCGTCCCACGCTCCGCAGCGCCCCCTGCTGGAGGGAGAGGGATCGCCATCAACATGGCGGCGGCCGCCATGTGCGGGGCTGAGGGGGCACCCAGGGCCCGGCCCACACGGGCTGCGAACCCCCGGCAGTAAACAGGCTTCCGTTTTGGCTGCTCACACCAAGGTGCCTCCACCAGACACAGCCTGGGCCGCTCACACGATGCRGAAGGTGGTGGTCACCGACCTCTGACCATCCCGGCACGCACATCCAGCTGATTTTCCCTCAGTTCTGAGGAAAGCAGACAAAGCATCATCTGTCCCAGAGGAAAGACAATCCAAGCAACAGCATTTTCTAATACACCTTGCGATGGCCAAGTACAAAGAAGGAGAAAGGCCTGGAAGTTCTCAGATCCCTGCTCAGCAGTAGGTGCTGGTCCAGGGAAAGCAGGAGGGAGTGGGAGCGGGCAGTGAGCCAGAGCTAAGCAGCTTCCAGTCAGCCATAGCTTTCCATTTGTTTGTGTCACATCCCATCCCACATGTATCTATGACAYGAAGCACTYAGAGATAAATTCCACCCTATAAAAATGACTTCCTGCCCACCACCACGTCCCTGAGCGCCGCCTAACCCCCTCCCTGCCATGCCTTGCAGCAAGAGATACAGACAGTGGATTGGCATGGGGCCACGCTCACCATTAATATCCTCCCCCAATACCTCMGGGTTATTTTTAGCCTAAGCCACGCTGCAATCTGCCAGTTCATAAATCAGCACTGCAGACTTCTACAAAGTTTAACGTGAGCCCAGTGACCCAGCACAACAGCCCGTCCCAAATAAACGCTGCCAGGGGGATCCTGTCCATCTCTCCGCAGAGTCGGGCAGGTAATTCCTCTTTTATAGAAGTATCAATACAGCAGCAGCATCATGTGCCCCTTAACATGGGTGCCCTCACCCCCCGCTGGTGTGGCAGCAAACATGAAACACTGGTTATTTTCCCTGCTACAGGGAAGATGCTGAAATGCAGCACGTGGTGAGAAGCGTCTCACACACCACAGCTCTGCCAGCTCCTCTCAGCCTGGATGTGATGCACTGTCCCCTCTCCAGAGTCTCTGTGAGACCACCTAAACTGCTTCCAGCCCCTGTTACAGCCTCCTCCACCTCGACTCAAGTTTTTTTCAGAGACGGATTTATTTTCCTTCAAAGGGCCATACAGAATGGGGAGGGGGAAAAAGCAAACAAAAACCAACCAAAACCTCTAAAGAAAGCAGATACATCTTCAGGGACCAGCATTCTTCTTCTCAACCTGCTCTGCAGTGGAGAYTCCCCCTAAACCACCCTCCCTCCATATCCAGTCTACCGGAGCTCTCCCAAGCTAATAAATCTCAAAAATCTCAAAAGGCAGAGAGGAACGAGTTTTCCGAAGCAGCCCGGCCTCATCCTCATGGCTCTCCCCCCTCCCTYCCACAGCCAGCTGCCCGTGCTGATCCTTATCCTGGAGGCGGGCAGATCACTCCGGCAGGCTTTTGGACCTCCACATGGACCAGTCCCCATCCAAACGCTCTCCAGTGCTTTTTCCTTCCACCCTCCGCGGCATCCCCGCCTCCCGAGGCCGCGGCCGCGCTGTGGGGCCGGGCATGGCCCGCCCCTTCCTCCGCGCCGCCATCGGGGATCCGGGACCGCCGCTCCGCCATGCCGGTGGGTGCGGGCCGGGCAGCGGGCCCGGGGGGCTCTGTGGGGCTCTGTGGGGCTCTGTGGGCTCTGTGGAGCTCTGTGGGCTCCCTGGGGCTCCCTGGGGCTCTCTGGGGCTCCCTGGGGCTTCTGTGGGGCTCTGTGGGCTCTGTGGGCTCTAAGGGGCTCTGTGGGTTCTGTGGGGCTCTGTGGGTTCTGTGGGGCTCTGTGGGTTCTGTGGGGCTCTGTGGGCTCTGTGGGCTCTGTGGGCTCTGTGTAGCTCTGTGGGGCTCTGTGGGGCTCTGTGGGCTCTGTGGGCTCTCTGGGGCTCTCTGGGGCTCTCTGGGGCTCTGTGGGGCTCTGTGGGCTCTGTGGGGCTGTGTGGAGCTCTGTGGGGCTCTGTGGGCTCTGTGGGGCTCTCTGGGGCTCTGTGGGCTCTGTGGATCTCTTTGGGCTCTCTGGGGCTCTGTGGGCTCTGTGGGGCTCTGTGGGCTCTATTGGGGCTCTGTGGAGCTCTGTGGGGTTCTGTGGGGCTCTGTGGGGCTCTGTGGAGCTCTGTGGAGCTCTGTGGGTTCTGTGGAGCTCTGTGGGCTCTGTGGGGCTCTGTGAGCTCTCTGGGGCTCTCTGGGCTCTGTGGGGCTCTGTGAGCTCTGTGGGGCTCTCTGGGCTCTCTGTGGGCTCTCTGGGGCTCTCTGGAGCTCTGTGGGGCTCTGTGGGGCTCTGTGGAGCTCTGTGGGTTCTGTGGAGCTCTCTGGGCTCTCTGGGGCTCTCTGGGGCTCTCTGGGCTCTCTGGAGCTCTGTGGGCTCTCTGGGGCTCTCTGGGGCTCTGTGGGGTTGGGGGATGTGGCGGGACGGCGGGGCAGGGAGGGCACTGCCCGGTACCGGGAGCAGCCGCGGGGCTCCCGCAGCACCCGGGGCTCCTCCAGCCCCCCGGGGCTCCCCCAGTTCCCCGAACTCTCTGAGGCTCCCCCAGCCCTCTGAAGCTTCCCCAGCCCCCCGAGATTTCCCCAGATCCCGCAGTTCCCCCAAACCCTAAAGCTCCCCCAGACCCCCAGGCCTTTCCCAGTCCCGAATTCCCCCAAAGCTCAGGGCCCCCCCAGCTCTCAGGGCTCGGATGCAGAAGGGGAGCGGTGATGGGACCCTCCTTCCCCACTGCCCACACACCTCTCCAAAGCATACAGGATCTTTGGGAAATGAAAGGGAAGAAAAAGTCAACTACACTGAAAAAAAAATGGATGGGAACCTCCATCCCAGGCTCCTTCCCAAGAGGGTTTTAGCCTCGCAGTGGCAGGGGAAACAGGGTGGTTCTGAATAGAAGGAAATACGGCTTGCAGGCAACAATTGAAAAATCGCTTTACTTTTTTGAGGAAAGTAAAAAGAAGGAAATATGCAAGAAGAMGGAAATTAGGGCCCGTATGGTGCAAAAGGTTGATGGCAGTGGTTATATTACAGGCAAACAGTGTTTTGTTGACCCAGTATTGCTCACAACTAGTGAAGATATCGCTGGGGCCCCAGTGGAGTGGAGGGATGAAAAAACAGCACTAATGCTCCTTTAAATTTCTGTGGTTTTTATATTTTTGTTATGTTGGGAACCAGAAGCCTTGTAGACACAAGAAGAATAGCATGGGGAAGCACTGAAAACCTCACAACTTAAGCCAGGACAGAGTAGCTGGAGTCAGATTTGCTTTTCCTGGGTTCCCCTGAGAAAGCTGAGTGAGTCCAGCAGAGGCCATGGAGTTGGCAACTTGTGCTGACTTGGAAGTAGCCAGACAATCTCCCAAGGTCCCTCATGATTGTGCTCTGACAGCACAAGAAAACTGTAGGGAGGAGTAGCAAGAGCCCTTGGTTTTGCTGAGGATACCTTGTGTATGGCCCTTTTGTCTTGGGAGGCTTTGAATCCACCTTCCCAAGGAAAAGAGAAAGTGTGGAGTGCTCACAGTGTGTTTCCAGCTGTGCTCTCCCTGACCCCTCAACTGCCTCTTTTCTTTTCAGAAACACGAGTTCTTCGTGGACATGACCTGTGAAGGCTGTTCCAACGCGGTCACCCGTGTCCTGCACAGGCTGGGAGGTGAGTCARTGCTGGGTGTGGGACAGCCAGCTCTGGGGCAGTGCCCTGTGGTCCTCCATCCTGAAGAATAATGCTATGGGTAAAAGCTGAATATTGGAAACTTCTCCTTACTCTGCTCTGCTCCTTAGTTGGTAACAAGTCACTGGTTGTTTGCAGGTCTATGACCCTTGGAGAAATGTCAAGGGAGGGAGGAGCTGCCGTGGCTGCAGGTGGCTCTGAGTCACCAGGACCTCACCCTGAATCCTCTGGCAAGGACATTGGTAGACCCCTGCTCAAACTGCCAGAAGGAAGGGAGGTGGATGTCCTGCYTGGCCTTGTTTCCAAGGTAGCCTGGGGTATCTGTGGTGCTTCCCTAGATGTRTCATCAGTAGTCACAGTGAGGAGCTGCTGAGCAGCACATTTGGTGGTTGTGTAGCCTATTTTTTAATACCACCTGGAAAATTATAACCCATGTTTCCTGTTTGCTGGCATTTCCAAGAGAGAAAGTTCTGGCCTGTACTCACCAGTTGGGAGGACCTGCTCCACTCYGAGGGAGAACAGTTTGCAATCACCAAGGCAAAGGCCTTCCAACCTCTTCCAGACCCCATTACCAGGCTGTGACAATCCCACTTTGTGTAGTTGTCAGCACCTCCATCACTCTTCAACAGGCTGGCCAATTCCAGCCTCATGTGATGATGTGGCAGAGCTCTCAAAGCTGCCACAGTTTTTTGAAAATATGTGACTGGATAGAGACATTGTGTCCAGTTCCTTTCACTGGGCTGAGAGTGGCTCACCTTTATTAAACACTGGGAAATCCACATGGTAAAATGTCTTTTCCCTCCTTCTTCTTAGAGCTATTAGGTGGTACTGCCAGCTTAGGAGATCTGTCCTGACCCTATCCATGCTAAACCACAGCACAAGCTGAGCTGAGTGGAGATTGTAGTGGTTGGTTTAAACTCAGCTTACCCTGGTTCCTGCATAAATGATTGTGTTGATCCAAGGTGGGGTGGGCAGATTAAAGCAGTTGAGAGGCTGTAGTGCTTGATGTAGATTAGAGCAGAGCTGGCTTCCTCCATACCACTGCTGGCAGGGCACCAGTTTGGTTTTGCTGGCTGCTGGTGCTGTTCCTGGCAGGAGATAAATGTCAGTTTGACTGATGGCCTGGAAAGCACAGATGTATGAAGGTGAGYTTTCCCTGTGCTTAGGCCATTTGACTGCTTCCAACTATGCAAATTTTTTTTCCTCATAGGTGTCAACTTTGACATTGACCTGCCCAACAAGAAAGTGTGTATTGATTCAGAGCACAACGTTGACACCCTGTTGGAAACCCTCAAGAAAACKGGAAAGAACGCTTCCTACCTTGGGGAGAAGTCTGCACAGTAGCCTTGCCTGGTGTGAGGAGCTAGGTATATATCAACTGTATCCAGAGTGGAAGAGARACATCTGAGTTTTTCCAGATCTCCCAGTAAAACAGGCTTCTTCCTGGAAAGCACCAATTTAAAAAGACCTGCAGATCCAGCTTCAATAAACYCCTCATAGCAGAGAAGCAGCTGGAGCACACACAGGAACTCCATAGCAATTCTGCAAAGCCCATGTAATCCCAGCCTTGGGCCATAGTGGAGAGGTAGAACACAGCCTCTGTGCCATTGCCTGGTGAACCTAGAGTTTGCCAGAGCATATTGTGCATGAAAAGAAATCCCAAACACATTTAACAGCTGGCCAGAGAGGGTGGTGGGCCTTAGCAATAACAGTGAGGGTGATGGGACACAAAGACCCCTGTAGGTTTGTGATGCTGTGGGTTGGTTCTTAGCACAGGGACCTCCAACAGCTGATTCTCTTGATAACCCTGTTAATTGCTAAACTCAAGGATGGAAAAAAACAGCAGTTCCCTGGCACTATTCTGGATGTGAAATGTTTGGTTTCAGAATAACTCCCAGTATGCATAGTCACTGGTCAACTGTCTACCCCAGTGACAATCTGATCCTTGCAGCCTGTCAATTTTCCCAGAATTCCAGGACTATGAAGACATGTACAAACCTCTCCTGACTGTGAAATATATTGGCAGACAAGGTTCMATTTCAGTGGAAAAGAATAAAGTGGGAGAGGGCTGCCCACTCACTTCATGTATTGTTCTTTAGTGTGCAAAATTATTACATTGCATCTCCTAAGAATTTGTTTCTGTCAGAGGAGCTTTCTGATCTGATGACAGTTTTTTAAATGGTCTGGTTGGATCATCACAAATACCCAGCACAGATGCACTGAAACCAGTTCATGCTGATTTAATTCCCAGTCTGTAAATTAAATCAGGGATTTATACCAGCAGGAATTAAACTGATACAAGAAAGAGCTGAGCTGATAGTGATGTGTGTGCAATAGATCTGCATTGTTTAATAGACTGACAACAGATTTAAAATCTGCAGTTTGTATCATTTCAGCAAGCTCTCAGTGCTTCTTAAAAATTGTTTAAAATCATAGCTGTAATCAAATAACAGCCCCACTTCAACAGACAGAGGCATGCTCTGAATTGATTAGTGCCTTGAATATTTTTCAGCCCCTAGTATTGACTGCAAGGGCTGTTACAACCTGCAGGGATTTGTGGACTGTGTGCCAAGTGCCTGTAGAATTTAACTATTACAGCAAAGCCAGCCTCAAATAACAGGGATGTGTCTTTTCCTGGCCCAGTTTTCCCACTTCTTTCCTTATATTACATCAAGGCAGGCAGTGAGTCAGTTCAGCTGGCCAACGTGGCAGAACATTTCTCTGGATGCCTTTGTTTTCTTGTTGGATTTTAACTGAAGCCCTTTGACTTACCCAAAGATTGTAAGATGCAAAACAAAGGAGGGAGGGGGCTGGACTGCCGTTGCATGTAGTTTCCTGCCATATCACTTTAGCAGTCAGGCTAAAAATCCTCTAAATTTAAATTTTGCACAGCACATAGGGAATATTTTTAGGGTTTTTTTCTATAAAAGGAGGGAGGGAAGTTGCAAATCCTTGGCTCTGGTGGGTGGAATTCCTTTGGCTCGTGACCGGCAGAGGGCATCTCTGTATAATGTTGTCTCCTCTTAGCCTTGGTATTTTTTCTCCTTTATTTATTTAATTAATTATTATTTATTTTGCAGGAACTCAAACATTACTTCAGCAAAAAGATGGCTTAACTGTTTGCATGTCTCCCAACTTGCTGTGTCTTTTGACCTTTGCCAGATGCTGGAAAGCACAGGGCTGGAGGGAAGAGACAGCTGGGCSTTGAGCTTTAGAAATGGAGAGTTGRAGAGGAGGAGGTTATGTGGTGTTTCTAGTCCCCCAGTAAATCAAGGCACTGCTTTTAACTTTCAGTGCATGTCTGTGTGTCCTGTGTGTCTTTGTAYTGCTTTGAGTGGTTCCTTGTAAAAGTCTCCCAGGAAATCGCACCTATCCTTAGAAGTTGACTGCAGCCTCTGCCTGCRGAACACATCTCAGGAGAGCTGTGCTTGAATGTCACTTAGCTTCAGGGAATCTGTGTCTTGGCAGTTGTTTCTCCATCACAGAACAGACAAACTTTCCATTTGGGATGCARGTTCTGGGAAAAAGGGACATTGGCAGCCCCTCTAAGTCAAGGRTAACCAAGTGTCTTTTTGAGGCCTTGAGGCACAAGTGTGAACAGAGAATGCCTGAGCTGATGGGAAATACAGAGGGGATGGAGGAAGGAGAAGGGTGTGAGAGTGTCCAAGGTCTCTTATTTCCTGGCTCAGTGACCACTGTTCTGGCCTGCACTGTTGCTTTCATGTAATTCAGGTTTTCAGCCCAGTGGAGAGATTGCTTGTGTGTGTCCCAGTCTGCTGTCTCTCATTTCACCTGGGGGATGTTTCCCATCCCTACCGGTCACATGGGGCTTGTTCTACATAAAGAAAAACCAACTAAGGTTTGGAGGAAAAGGTTACTCTATATTTTAGAGATTTTTTGTGCTTGTGCATTTGAGTTTACATTTGACATAATTGCAATTTATTTTTTCCTGAAGTAGTTTACTGCTTCAAAGTCCTTTTTTACCTTTGATCCAAAACATGATTAATTGCTGTAGATTCACTTGCAGGGGGCTAGACAGGGACTTCAAGAAATGTGTTGCAGACACTTTTTATTACAGTTTAATTTAAGGGAATCTAAAGGCTACAAGTGTAACTTGTCACTGTTTCATTCTCTTGCATTAAAAGTCTCCCAGGGGCAGGAAGTTTCCAGAGCCAAGACTCAGAACCACTGTCTATTTCTGCTTTGTGACCATGCACTCAGATGTCCAGTGTGACCACTCCAGAGTCCTGGGGAGTGAGTGAATCCCATTCTCTAGATGTCCTTGCTGCTCTGAGCTGGTGTTTGCCAATCTCAGTTATTATTTGAGTCACTACCTGAGCAGAGTTTCTTTGTTCCACCACTGCCCAACTGCAAGATCTTCAAAAGCTTCATTGATCAGGTTAGCCTGAACTTGACTGCATCTCATGGAGAGGGACCCTAACCACCCCACACAGATAATGCGGCCACAGTATTTTCCACAGGAAACAATATGCCAGACACTGAGGCTGTGAGGCTGTTTTCAGACAAGGAAATGCTCCGTTGCAATGCAAACAGGAAAGGGTGGCTCTTGGAAAAGAAGCTCTCCTATACCACAGACCTGGCTCTGCAGGACATGCCAGTGACCTGCTGGAAGAGTGATGTGTCAGCAGGACGAGCAACTGGTGAGGCCCACAGTGCACTGCCATCCTTGAATATGTCATCCCAGCAGCAGGGAGACTTCACTTCTGGTTTCTTTTTTTCTTTTTTTTCTTTTTTCATCCTTCACTTCTGGTTTCTTCCCAAGGGTCTCAGCCCAGCTCCAGCTGAACTGTGAGAATCCACAAACTGCCTCTAGCTGTAGCACCAGTAAGAACTGGGCAAACCCTGTGGGACAGGCTTTAAAAGTTCCTTTGTTTCGCCTGCTTCAAAATTATCTTCCCTCCCCCCCACCTCCCCTCCACAGTGTTTCCAGCAGACAGCATTTGCTTTTCTCACCCATTTCTGTTGAGTTTGCTGTGCTTCTGGRTGTCATTTTTCACCCAGTGTTACCTTCTCCCGCTTTTTAAACAAAAATCTGATTTCAGTGGAAAAGTCTACAGCCTCCAAAGCCCAATCCTTTCTCCACAAAAGAAAAGCAGTGGTTATCCCGGGGCTGTCTTAAGCACCACTGGCTTTTGGGCTCTTTCTAATTACCTGATGACAGGCAGGGGATGAATTTAGCCAAAGGAGCAGTTGTACTCAGTCGAACCACCCAGTAAATGAGAGAATTTCCAAAATAGCATTGCAGGCTGCAGAAAGCAGGCAATGGACAGGAGATCCCCCTCCCTTCCTGCAAATGGTGATTCCTGGTGCCTTGAAGAGGTAAATAGCTGTGAAATTTCAGGGTGGGAAAGAAGGGTTTAGTTTGCAACAATCTCAGGAATTTCACAGGCGTGTCCTGTCTGGGTGTTAAGACAGTTACACGGGGGATTCATTCCCAAAAGAAGGGGATTTTCTAATCTTGTTCTGCTTTTAAATGTTTGTTGTTAGAAATAACCTGCCTCAGGCTTCCACCTTCGTTCCCCTGCCTGTTCCCAGCCCAGGCACAGCAGTGGGATAAGCACCGTGACTGGTGTTTGGCTTGTGGGCAGGATTATACCCCCACACTTTTGGGGTCAGCATGGGCAACATTGCCCTGACCAGCTGCTCTCTGAACTACAGCTGTGCAGCTGGAGCTGRAGGTTGCCCTGGGCTGGGTGTTCAAAGTCACAAGCATCACCTGAAATAGTGGAATATCTGTAAATAGTGTGGTCCCTCAGAGGGACTCAAGCTCCCAAACTGGCTGGAAAAAGCTCGGTGGTCTCTCTGAATTAACGTGCTGGTCTTGAATCTTTTAACAAGGTCTGCAAGGACCCAATCTGCCTCCTTGTGAGGCCACAGCTGAGGCCCTCCTGTGCTGGGTGATTTGCAGAGCTGTCCCAATGCAGCACTGACATACAGAGCAATATCAAAGGCCCTGGCTGGTTCCCAACTCTCTTGTTGATACATGCAGATTCCCTGTGTGACCATCACAGGCAGCTTTCCACAGTGCAGCTTCCAAAACAGCAACACACACAGGGACCCCTCCGAAACAGGAACACAGGGTTCTGACAGACTACCCCTCCAAGATTGTGGCAGCATAAATAGAAATAAAAAACCACCCAACAAATCAAACAAACAAAACAGGCTTAATTAAGGACTTCAAGAGCAGGAAATGTGCACACGTGTGCTTGCCAGAGCACAAATATTTTCTTTTGGAGCTGCTTTCTCCAAGGGTTCAGTRAGGTGATCAAGGCTGGGTTACAGAGCAAGGGTAGCAAACAGTTCCCAGCCCCTCCGGAAGGCAGCGGCCACAGGGCACTGCTGTTCTGCATCCTTCCCAATGCTCCAGCCTTTGGCTTTAGGCTCCCACAGTATATACTGAAGCTATTCAACCAGTTGGCTAAAAGCAGATGGGGAGGGAGAGAAAACAAAGTCAAACGAGAGGGAGAAAGGAAGCTTTTGTGCAGGCTCTGTTTGCAAAAGACAGCCCAAGCCCCTTTTGGACTGAGGTTTAATTTATTGGGCYCTGGAGAGCTGAGGTTCACAGCCCCACAGCTGCTGCAGGCGGTGACACTTTGGGGCAGCAATAGGGAACGGGTGGGAGCCAGCTCGGGTAAGTGAGGAGCTCCCTCAGAGGGGCTGTGGGATTCACGGGACACCATGCAAGATCCCTGGCTGCTCTGAGGGGAGCAGATCTGCCCTGTGACTCTTCTGCTACATGGGCCTGTCCCAGGTCACTGGAAGGGATGAGGGAAACTGGTCTGCATAGACGGGAGCCTTCAGCCTGGCCCTTCCTGCTATTGTCCCTCTGCTCATCATGCCTGTTCCTTGAGCACGTCCCAAAGCACTGCTGGGTGCTGCACAGCTGGGTTCACCTTTCCTCTTCACCAGTCCAGACTAGAGGGTTGCTGTCACTGGGGCAAGACACAGACAGAAGAGATCCTGCTGTTTTACAGACTTTTTCACAGTTCCCAGCTGGTATGAAATTCCCAGGGCAGGACCATCTCTCTGAACCATCTGAGATGTGCTCACCCATTTTYAGCAGATGGGTGACAAAACGTTAAWACAACAAACACAACTCATCCTCTTGTAAATGAAAGGAGACCCTTGAATGGAGCAGGAATCCACTGTGTGCAAGTACCCCCCTGTACCCTCCTGCAATTTCCCCCCCTCCGAAGCTTCTGCTGGGCACTGGGCAGAGCTTGGCCCACAGAAGCCGATGTCAGCAGGGTGCACAATGTCCGGCAATCACAACAGGGGCCAAGGGCTTAATCTGGTGTGCACAGCTTCAAAAAACTCAGCCCACACAGCTATTGTCAGGGTGATCCCACCGATTGCATCAGTAGTCTGCATGGGCACGGGGCTGTCTCCAGGGCTCAGGGCGGGTCCCAGGGGCATTGTAGGGAGCGGCCCTGGGGTCCCTGGAGCTGTACCCGGCTCAGGACAAGCCACAGCGCTGGCTTGTGCTGTGCTGCTCCACAAATGCAGCCTACAGTCCTTTGGATTCTACCTTGCCTTGGACTCTGCTGAGCTGCTTGGAGCTGGTTTTTATTATTGTAGATTATCCCCACCAAGGCGTGGGACAAAGGCAAAGAGTCTCCCTTGGGTGGAGAAAACCCTGATTTGCATCTCTGTTTCATTTTGGTTTTTCCTTCCCCTGCATCTGTCCAGTGTTACATGCTTGTGCCCTCCCAGGAGCAGCCAGCAAAGCAGGCAGCTCAGTGGGAACGATCCAATTTCCAGGGCAACTGGGACGGGACTGAGTCCAGAGTGTCCTCGTCTCACAGAGCCGCTCTTATTTCTCCAGTTTCCTCTCCGTTTGCTTTCTTAATTCAGCCTGTCCTTTGCCAGGCAAGAGGCAAAAAAAAAAAAAAAAAAAAAAGCAGAGATGTGGCACATCCAGAGTCCTCCCTGCTGGCTTTACAACTGCTGGGGGGTTTCTGGCTTTCCAGTTTCAGGAGCAGCCGTCCAATCTTGCCTTACCCCAAGGTCAAAATATGTCAAAGTATGGTCAAAGCAAGAGTATTGGAAGCCAGGAGGCCAGCTCTGGCTCTAAAGGCTCTGTGCTGAGCTTCTCACCGGGGATCCGTGTGCTGAAGACACAGACACAAATCCCAGTTATGGATCATCATCCTTTGCCACTAGTGCTGGTCACCTCTGCTATGAACAGCTGGAGATACAAGTCCTGGTGTGCCCAGAGGAAAACCAGAAACGTGGAGTTCAGAAATCATCTCAGCTGAGTGTGTCCGAACCCCTCCTGCCCTGGCAGAGAACTGTTCACAATTCCTCCAAACAGGGTTTCAGCATGCCAGTGGAATGGCACAGGCTCAGCTGCATCCCAGGCATTGTAAGAAGCCAACAAATCTTCCCTGTGGGTCACCCATAGATCCAATGAACAGCAGGAGCTTCACTTGGGATCGATGCTGAAAAGCCACTTGGAGGCAAAGGGAGCTGGGCATGAACTGCGCTTTACCAGGGAAAACAATAGACCCAACCCAATGCCAAAGGGTTTTAAAATTCATCCCTAGAGCGGGATAATGCTGAAAACCTCCAGCTGTTATTTCCAGATTTGCAACCCCAACGGAGGAGCTGCCAGTTCCTGCCAGAGCAGCAAACTTCTGTTGTTTGTGTGTCCATAAAACTGAAAGCCAGGCGTTGCTCCCCATGCCTGGCATTGTCCCTCTGTCCCTGGCTGTCTCAGCCTCACAGCTGTGGGGGAGCAGCAGGAAAAGTGTCCCTGTCCCAGCTGCAATGAGCCCCCCCAGTTTGCAGGGCAGACCTC
>NW_026623501.1:224790-259045 GCF_030028575.1 Malurus melanocephalus
CCGTATCCTGCCTGGATGCAGCCACAGCTCCAGCAGAGTTCAGTTCCACCCAGGGATGCTGTAACAGTTATCCACGAGCAGTGCTAGAGGGGATGTGGCCTCTTGGGATCCCTGTGACCGGCGCCTGTCTTGGCGTGTGTCCCAGCAGGACACGGGCTGTGAGAGGCAGGGGATGGGGAGGAGCTGGGAACACGGAGCCGTGCACAGACCGAGTTACTGTGGGGCAGGGCTGCCCAGGAGCCAGGATATTTTGATAGGGTTTTGCCAGAACAGAGGGTTAACAGGAAGACAGTGAAGTCCTGTTCAACAGCCTCCACAGGGAACTGCTAAACTTTCCAGACTTCAGCTCATACCCCAGCCTTCCTGTCACCAGTGTGCCTTGCCCTCCTCAAGACTAGTTTCTCCCTCCTTGTCCTTGTCTGCAGCAAAGCATGAGCCTGGAATGAAAGCAGGGCTTTGCTTATGGCCCATGCTCTCAGCTGCTGGATCCTGGGGACAACGAGTTGTGCTGAGGACACCAAGCCCTGCTGCCTGCCCTGCCTCAGCTGCAATCCCAATCCGTGGCAGCTCTGCCCCATTGCTGCTTGGCCACACAGGACACTCACCAGCCTGCTCACTGCATCACACCCCCAAAGGGGAGCCTTCTAAATGAGCTTTTAGCATAGATATGGCCTAGGAAAACACTGCTTTCATCTCTAAGATGTAAGTTTGTGTGGCTGATTAAATTAGAAAGGGTTGTGGGGTAAGTAGCCAGCTCATCTGAGAATCAAGCTTCTCTTAGACAACCTCACACTCATGATTCAAAAAAACTAAATGCAGCTGGCCTCAGAGAGCCTTGTGAACCCTGGATTTTGCCTTTCTGGTATTTTCTTCATCCATGGTTATTGCTACTGCTTTCCAGATGACATTTGGATGTTCTGGAGTTGGCACAGCTTCACATGGGTAGTCCCATCAAAGCTGCCTTTTAGACTGTTTCTCCATGGAAAAGAGTTGCCACTGCAGCCCAGGAGCTCCCCTCTCCCCACATGTCCCAGGGGCTTGAAAGTGCATTCCTGTTTATTTCCTCAAGCAGTTCTATTCATATCCTTCAAAAGCTGCCAAACCGCATCTGTCAGGCCCAAGAGGACTCAAAAGTGCATCGTAGGTAAACACCAGGAGCAAGGTGGGACTGCCTGGAGTTAGCAGCATTCACTGCACTTCCCCCCTGGAWGTTTTATTCCTCCTTCTGCAAGTTCACAGGCACAACTCCAGCATGAGGCCTCAAGCAACAGCAGAGTTGGGCTGAGACACCCGACTGTAATTCAGGCAYACAACATCCCTGTGCCCAGGACTAGTAGAAAACAGCCCCTTGCAGCAAGGGAGAGGCCTTTTGGGACAGACAATCTGTCTTTTTGGATATTGTGCTGGGCTGAGACCAAATTCAGCCAGGCTGGATGTGCCAGGGAGTTTCAAACCAGCTGGAGATGTGTCCTGTGTGCCGGTGTCTGGTGTGATGTGTCCAGTCAGGGCTCTGGGGACTCTGCCACAGGGTCACAGCCAGAGGGGTTCTACCTGCCACCCTCTCTGGGTGCTCAGGTGTGATGCCTGTGAGCAGCATCCCGGGCAGTGCAGGGGCAGATGCAGCACACAGAGCTCCCTACTTGCACCGCAGCTTAGGAAGGYGATGGATTTATTCCCCTGCTTCTTTGGCCTCAGCTTGGTTTCAGGGAGCACAGACAGGCTTCTCCCAAGAAATGAGATGATAATGGTAGGGGTAAAGAGGTAGAGAGCCTTCCCATGGGGCATAGAGGTGCCTTTCACCAGAGAACTCTAGGACAGCTGTGAGAGAGAGCCCACACACACCATGGAAAGAACAAGACATCCCTCAGTAATCGTGTCCTGCTTTCCAGCCCTGCAGCCTGCTCCCAGGCCRTGACTCACTGCAGAACCATGCACAGCTGCCCTGCTGGCCTCTGGATTACAGCTGAGAATCTGCAATGGCATCCCCTCCTCCTTCTCCATCTGCTTCTGACCAGCACCCCAGTGCAACCATTGCAAGAGACTGGAGTGTCAGCCTGCCCCATGTGAAGCAGTCCTCCTGCTCATCCCATCTTCCTTGTCCTACATGAGACACTCAAGCATGTTCACAGAATGAGCATTTGTTGTGTTTGGGTTCATCCTGCCCTGTGCAGATGGTGCTTCCAGTGGCCCTGCATCTGCTTAGTGCAAGCCCAGAGAGAACAGTCCATCTGCCTCTGATCTGCTTCTGAAATGGAAAAAACCAGAAACCCTCCCAGAGAGCAGGAGAGATGGGAAATTCCTGGGATAAGCAGATTCCTGTCTGCTCTGCATTTACTGGTTTCTCTCAACTTTTCCTGAGCTGGATGCTGAGCTCCCACCCCTGCAGCCATTGACTTCCCCCACACTGCCCTGCACCTGTGAGGAGCCCAGCCTGCAGCCACACACCCAGGGATGAAGATTGAGCAAATTACATTCCCACAGTGCTTCCAGGGCATCCTGTTTATTTWTATGCACTCTGGGTTCATTGTTTTGCAGCAGCATCCACCAGCAATTAATGCAGTCACATCCTCTAGAGAAAAACTCACTAGAGAATCYCTCCCAGAGCAGAGGGAAGGAAAGGCTCCTCAGAGTGGCAGATTTGTGAGCAGGAGACAGCAGGATTATTAATCCACACTTGCATCACTCCCTCCSAGTTGCTCACTTGCATTTTTCTCCATCCCTTACAGCAGAATTRTTCCCCTCTTGGAAAGAACAACCAGGGTTTTCTCGTGCCAGCCCAGATCTGCCCAACCTGGCTTAAAGCAGGATGAAACAATTTGGATTTTGAACTGGGGTTAGCTGAAGTTCAAACCTCACCCCTCCAGACCTCTTGGCTTTGCTGTAAAATGAGCTCAAGYCTCGAAGGATCTTGTCCTGTTTGCTGCTTCCATCAGAGTTTGTGCAGTCACCTGAGCTGGGACTGACACAGGGAGCTCAGGGGTTCATCACTGTGCCCAAAGTTCTCCACTCATGGTCAGGAGCCTGAGCTGGACCTGCTGCAGCTCTGCCAGGACTCCCAGGGCTGATGAGGCCCCTTGGGCAATTTCCTGCCCATCCAGTGCTCCAGATGGTATAAGACAACCTTCTAAACATGCGTGAGGTCCAGTTTTCCTCCTGGCAGCCTGTCAAAAAAACAAATCTCAACCAAAATCTCCTCTTTGATGACCCCACTAAGCCTCTTAAGAGTAGAAAGGACTTTCCAGGACTTCCTCTGCAAGCTCTCAGTCATTTCTGGAGCTTTTTAAAGCTGCTRAGTGTAAAGAGCCAGCCAGTTGCTCCAGGCTCCTGTCTCCCTGCCCATGTGATYCTGCTCCATCTCCCCACTGATGCCTGGCACTGTGTCCTTCATGAGATGCAGGACCCRGCTGTTCCCACCCCTGAGCACCATGAGCACCCCTTGCTCCCACCCTCCCTGGGTGCTGGATGAGTTTGGGGGCCATTTGCAGAATGTGAATGCATCACTGCTTTTTGCTTTTGCTCAGACCCAGGGTCTAAGCCACCACATCCATAAAGAAATCCCTGTTATAATTATCTCCGTGGCACTATCATTTGTCTAAGCCCTTAGCAGAGGGCTTAGCTTTAGGCTACAGTGCAGAGCAATTGCCACGTTGTCAGTTAGAAAAGTCGTGGTTTCTTTTCTCTTCTTTTTTTTTCTTCTCTAAAATTTTTTCCAGATGTCTTTTTTTTTTCCTTAGGAGAAGAACCAGCAGCGGTACAATTTCAATGCGAGCCGTGACTAATCCACTGCAGAGAACATTCAACAGCTGTATTCAACTCCTAGGAATATGAAACAAGCAAATGAAATTTAGGCTTAGGGGATATGTGACCTTTGGAGCCAAACTGGATCTACAGGTGGCACTGGGCACCATCACAAATCCAGCCTCCACAGGGAGCTGGGAGGGTCACATGAAATATTTATGGATGTCTCTGTGAGTGATACCAMCATCCACATATCAGCACCCAGGGGTGGCTTTTGGGAAATGAGAAGCCAAGTAAAGAAATGGGTGAAGAAGATTTTCTTCTCTTGTTCTTTGCCTCCTGAGCTGCATGATCACGGAGATTGACCTGTTCACTGGGAAGTGATGAACCTCTCCCCCATCTTTCCCCTCTGTTTTCCCTTAGCTTTCCCTTTCTGTTCTGTTTATTTTTTGTTCCTGGTTGGCCATGGGTTGTTTAGTCTTAATCTGMTCTCTGACACACAGCAGAAGTGCCACGAGGCCAGATGAGGAGTGAGCTGATAGAGCACCACAGACACAAAGGCATCTACAGAGCAAGGAGCCAGCACAGCCCGAGGTCATCACAGGCCAGTCCCTGTGTTAACATCTAAACCCTCAGCAGCAGCAGGGAAGAGTTAAACACCCAGGTTTGTGTCTCAGCCCCTCTCAAAGATAGCACCTAATCATGAACCCAAACCCCAGGCAGCCAAGACAAAACACGATGCTCAGTTTTGCTCTGGTCTCGGGTGTCCTTCACCCAGCATYCACAATCACACTGCTGGTGCCCAGATGTCCTCAGTGCTGCTGGCCAGACCAGACACCATCGTCCCAGCAGCCCAGGGTGAGGCTTGATGCTGCAGGAGGATCACAAGCTACAAGGATTTGGATTATCCACAGGGCTCAGTATAGCCCTGTTTGGCATGGAGACAATCTTTATGGATGCCCAAACTGGAGCGATTTTTGGCTCTCTCTCTTTGGCAATTTTTTATTCTCCTTTGCCATGCTGCTGCACCTCAGATCCTCTCAGCCATGGAGAGAAACAAGGAGGGAGGAGCTGGGTTTTCACCCTGAGCATGGAGAGGAACAGATGGAAAAACTCAACTCCAAACAGCTTTGCTGCTTGGCTGCCTCTGGCTGGGCAGCTGCTCCAGCTGAGTTATGATCTGTAAGGTCAAAATACTTAGTGATGTCTGAAGAGACCACCGAATTCAGATGACTGGCAATTCTGGCTGTGGGTTTTGTTCAATCAGTCCAGATCTGCTGGATGACAACCACAGCAGAGAGACCAGTCTGTTGAGAGTCACATCTACCAGCCCAGCATTTCTCTGCCTACTCTCAGCATATTTCAGATATGTCTTAATTCTCCACATTCTCTGGGTCGTTCTTTCCTCCCCTCTCCACAAGGCAGTCACAGATGTCAGCAATGTTTGGAGATAGGATGGAGGAGCAAAAACTCTCCTCCTTTCATCTGCACTCCCCTGAGGATGGGAAACACCAGCTCAGGGCCTGAGTTACTCTGCTGAGAAATGACAGCATTTAACGCTATCATTGCAGCAGGTTAGAAGGTGCATAAAGCAAGCATAGAAATGGCATTTTCCCATCCCTGCCGTGCTGCCAGAGAGAGAGAGAGAACTGAAAATTCATAGCAGCAGTGCAGGCAGCTGCTGTGACAGTGACTCTGCCCAGAGGGCTGCGCTGGGGGCTGCTCTGTSCCTGCGAGGGACCCCTGGATCTGCAGCCCCGCTTGATTTCTCTGGTCTATCCTTCGGAGCCTGTGCCTCAGGRACTGCCCACTGGGGAGAGGGGGAGAGGAAGAGACCGATTTGGAAAGATAGCGAGGAGGAGGAGGAGGASGAGGGGGAGAGGCMGCGGGAAACCCAACCCACCCTTTGGCTTCCTCCTGCCTCCTTCTAAAACCTGCAGATTCCTCCAGCCTGTCCAAGCGCCTGAAGTTCCCTCAGCCGTGCTGCCGGGACTGCGAGGTATGRCCCGAGCTCCGCGTTTGCCTTTGCTGTGCTTTCCCTCCCGACATGGGGGTCCCCAGAGCCCCCCTCGTCCTGCCCGGTACCCTCTCTCCCAGCCCGGGGACTGTGTCCAGTGCTCGCAGTGCGCCCCTCGGGATGGGGAACTGGACGCTCTCCACCCCAACTGGTGCATTTAGAGACCCCTCTTGATTTCACCCCTTTCTCCCCTTTGCAGCATTTCCACTTCTGAACTGTCTCTTCCTCAATTTCCCTGCCAGAGCTTTAATGCTTTGGTGGCATCTGACTGTAAAGGTTTAACCTGCCCTCATTCTTCTCTCTCCTCCCTTTTTCCTCTCTGGGTTTTCAGCTGGTGGGCAGTTCTTTGGCGAGATCCGTGAGACCAAGGTCTGGGCACATCAAACCAGCCTGCAGAGAAAATCAGATCTAGTTACAAACAGTCCCCACAACTCCCAGCCTGAGGTGTGTTGGCAGGTGATGTTTTACTCACCAGGGTATCCAGAAGAAAAACAAAAGAGCTGTCGACTTCATCTCAGTGGTTTTATTTTTTTCAGTGCAGCCGGTCCTATTTCTTCTTTAAAAAAAAAAAAAAAAAAAAGACACTCGGCTTTTTGTTCCAAGCAAACTTTGAAAGCCTTTCAAGTCTGCTGCCCTGGCTTGCCGAACTCCGGCTGATCGACTCTTAGAGAGACGGAGATTGCAGGAGAGGACGAACAAATCTCTTTTGGGGTGTTKTTTAAAGTTTTAAGAACTTGGGTTGGGTCAGGCACAATTTGAGGTCCATACAGAATAGACGAGGGCTTGTTTCCTTTAAAGGCAGCCGCTGTCCTTCCCGTCCCGGTGACGTGACCTGCGTGGCAGTGTAACTCTGCCCTTTGTGTCCCTTTGTAAGAAAACTCCACTCTGTKGCATCCAGCCAAAAAGAAAGAGAGGAAATTTAGCAGGATCGGGGTTGAATTTCCACCCAAACCGAACGGCAAGAGTTTAGAGCTGGACTGAAACCGGGGTCACCGGGAATGTCGCCGGTACTCCGAGTCCTTAGARACGGCCAATTTGAAACAGCCCAAAAACTCAGCATCCCTCCGAAAGGACAAAAGCTAATTGCAGCCGTTTGTTAGGGCGGATCAGGAGAGTTTTAAGCGCAAATTAAAGGCTGGTGTGCGTCCTGTACAGCAGCCAAAGCCAAGCCATTGTCTGCCACATAAGCAGGAGCAGGGGTGCGGGCGCTGTTGGGWGGGGGAAGAGCAGAAATAAACTTTTCGAACTTTTTTTTTTTTCAAGCCCCTCCTTCCACAACACTCTGCTCTTCCATGACTCAGCCCCAGAGGAATGTCGGCTCCCATGGAAACCTTTTCTGGGTCCTCTGSTCGGAGGGATGTCGGGGCTGTTATCGCTGGTGCGGCTGTGGCAGGGCAAGTGCAGGGAATGCTCTGGAGATGGTTTGCATTTTTGCAGAGCRTTTATCGGACAGTTTATTCTCTCTCTCCTTTGTGGGGCTGTGCGGGATCAGCTGGTTGTTCCCCAGGAGCCGGAGGGACCTGGCTCGGAAGCATCCGGGCTGCTTTTGACATTGCCTTAGGTCCAGTCCGCACCAAAGGAAAAGCTCAGGCAGGACAGCAAAATTCGGTCTCGCCTGTCTGCACAGGGCTCATCCATGCAGCCCACGGATCATCCAGGCACTTTTCTTTGTGCTAATTTAATTGTTTTTCATTCAGTCTGCAACCTGGAGAAACGATGACAGCTTCAGCACACAGTGTGATGGGACTGAGCCCTTGCTGTTATATCAACAAGCCCTGTAAGATTCGAGGCATTTCTGAGTTCAGAGCTGCAGGGAATGGGTTCACACAGTGTTGTGGTGTAGCTGTGTGTTAAGTGACTCTGCACGGGCACATGAGGTAGAATTTTTGCTCCCATGTTTTACTTGGAGAGTGTAAGTGAGCTAAAGAGAATTTCACTTACATTTACATCTTGTGAAGGCTTTCTGAGCCCTCACTCCAGCCGTGAGGGGTCTGTGCAGGTGGCAGGAGCCAGGCTGGATTCTGGCCAGTCCCCTGCCCTGCTCCCCAGGAACCCAGGGCAGCTGCAGAACATCTGGGTGAGCCAGCACGGGACTTGCAGGGACCTGTTCATCASGGAGCTTTATGGGGACTCACGCAAACAACTCTGGCTTCAAATGGAATTTTAGCCAGGGAGTGGYTGCTGAGTAAAGCTCAGAGGGTCTYGYTTGCACAGGRAGGTCAGGGCCAGGCAGTGGGGACTGTGTCTCTGTGGGGACACACTTGGTCACCCATCTACACCTTGAAAACTGCGAGGTTTGGCAGAACCTTTTTCTGGGTTTACACTCAGTGTGAGGTGGGGGAATGTCAGACCCTTCAGAACCTTGTGAGAGCAGTGAGCAGAGGGAGGGTGGGTGCAGGGGACCCTGCTGCTGGGCTGGGATGCAGGCAGGAGCTGAGGACGGGAGGGTTTTGCCCAACCATTGGCCGTTCCTGCCCCCATGGCTGCAATTCAGGAGGCAGAGGAGCCCCTTGCWGGGTCAGCAGGACTGAGTGCTCACCCCTCAGCTGGGGTGAGTCCRGTGGCCTCGGGGAGGAGCTGTCAAAGTGGCCAGGAGGAGACTCCTCCCCACGCTAACGTGGCATCCCAAAGGSCTTATGCAACCCTGGACAGGGCCAGCGCCACATGGACCACGCTCCACCATCCATGGAGCCTCTCCTGGAGGCTGCTGTGTCCTCCCCCAACCCACAAAGGCCCCCAGGCTGGCTGGGAGGTGACACGAGTGACCCACAGAACCCCGGTGGCCCAGATTCTCCTCTGTGCATCACTGTGGGATATTTTCTCCATCAGGAGAAACTGATAGTGGTACCACAAGCCTGGGGGRAGCATGGCAAAGTTTCCCAGAGCAGCTTGCTTTGAGTTTATGGAGGTACTGAGAGCCAGCCTCAGACCTTTCTACACCCCATGGATTTTTGATTTGGGGCATGGCTGCAAAATGCAAAAGCAGCTGGCTGAGAACAGCCTGGGCCATGCTGGCTAGGTGAACCATTGACATGGGTTTGTGGAGTTACAGACTGTTTGTAGGGTGATTACAGACTGTTTGTAGGGTGATTACAGACTGTTTATGGGGTGATTGGGAGCTGAAGTCCCCATGAAGGACACAAGTGGGGTCAAGCATTAAAAGGGCTGTGCAGTCCATGGGTCCTGCAGCCCATGGGTGCTCTGTTTTCTCCTCAGGAGGGCAGGCCTGAGGGGAGGGTGGTGACCATGGAGCTTCTCTTACTCTACACTCAGAAACTCTATACTTTCTGTGCTGGTGTCTGTTGACTCCTTTAGGATGCAGAAGGGCCAAGTCCCTTCTTGCTAAAATCTTTTTCCCTGTCCTGTTSTCCACAGTCCAAAATGACCCCCTGGCTGCACCCCCCATCACTGCCCTCTCCCCTCTGTGGGGCTCTTGCAAAGCAGTGCCAGGCATTGCCAGTGCAGGGCCCCTCACAGATCCCCCCAGTTCCAAGGAGCATTATCCTCTCCGATAGCAGGACCATGGTCACTGCACATGGAGGGAGATTTGCACCATGGACCTGTCATCTTGATAGAGCAGCACTCTGTGCAGAGCTCCTGAACTGTTATTGCAGGACTATTGACCACCAGGCATTCAGGAATGACCATCTGCAGCCCAGCCAGGGGCTGACAGGCACAGCAATGTGCTCAGTGGACAGGTTTTGCCTCCARGAGGATTTTGTTTTTCAAACAAACTTGTTTTACCATCTAGGGCACAAGACAGCCCTGCAGAGCTTGTTTGCTCAGACTTTTTCGTGCTCCTTCTTTCTCCAAACACAACACTGGCAGCTCCAACTGCCTGCTGGCTCCTAGCAAACATGTAATTCCCTGACCCCAGCTTACTGCATGCCCAGACTTTGAAATTCAAGGCTTTTTTAGAGCTTGGGAAATGATCTAAGATGGCCTTGGTGTGGGGTTGGTTTCTTCTTAATGCCACCTTCCACATGTGGATGCACTGCCCTCTCCTCCAGGCTGGGCAATGCCCAACGAGCATCACTGAACCTCAGAGCATCTTCCAAAGCAAACGAGCCCTTGGGAGAAACCCAGGAGTCTTTATAAGCCAAGGGATACCAGCAAGGGAGGAGATGGCCAGTACTTTTCCACCTCCCTCCCCAAAGAAGCCTTCCAGGAGTCAAGAAGCAGTGATCTCTGCTGACCAATGCTGGCAGAGCTCTCAGAAGCTTCCAGAACAAATCAAGGTGAGGGGAAGGGACAGCTCACACCCTGCAGGAGAGGAGGGAACTGCTCAGCCTCAGCCTTGACACAGCAAAAGGGCTCATCASCCCCTCCCCACAGCTCCTCTGCCATAGACCCTCCATGTCACCACAGCAGAAATCCCCACCACCCCCTCCCTGCCCTCTGACATCCCAAAAAGCCTCCCTCCGTGCCCTGACCCCTATTCTGCACAGACACCCCACTGGGGGCTGGGTAAGGTACTGAATTCAGGAGGAGGATTTTCTGTGGGTGGCCAAACCTCGCTCAATGAGGAAGCAGAGCCCAGCCTGGTTGGTGCCCTGGCAGCACAGCTTTGGTGTGGTTTTATACCCAGAGAGCTGCCGTGCACGGGGAGGAAGGAAAAGTGGCATTAGATATCCTGGGAAGGAAGAAGAAACCTTCACAAGTCCAGCACTTTCTGTCCCAGCAAATCCAAATCCAGGGCTGGGATGCCCTGGCACGCAGGTGGAGCGGGGCACAGGAAGGGAGGGCTTGGCAGGGGGACAGGTCCCCTCGCTGGCAGGAGTGGCAGCGTGTCCCACTGTCCCCGGGCGGAAGGGAGCCCCAGCCCTCGCTGGCAGCAGCAGGATGCCACTGGCATTTCAAACAGCCAGCTGAGCTCCTGTCTGCCCGCACACAGAGGGGCTCAGCCCTGCCAAGAGGAACCGGGGGGGACAAGGACATGGTGATGGCACCAGCTGCGCTCTCCTCCTGGCTCACAGCCTCGTCCCACTGAGGCTCTCAACAGCCCAGGGAGGSTGCAAAGGGCTCATCCTTTTGAGCTCGCTTGGATCCCTTAAACCCAGCCTGGAACCCTCAGGTGTGAGCAGGAAAGGGGAGAAGTCATAGTAGATACACCAACATTTCGAGGTGCTGGGGATGAGGGACTGGTCTCTGATACCCCTAGGGATGTCTGTGTCCATGGGGGAAAGGTTTTTTTAAAGGATTTAATTCTCAAGTGCCCTCTCTCATTGCCTCTCTTTCCTTCTTTACCTTCCATTTTTCCTCTGGTTGACAAATAACATGACAGAGTTTCGTTCCTTGTACCTGGCACTCATATCAGGRGATTTTTAACATAAAAAATGGGGGGAATTGATAAAAAAAAAAAGCCTTGAGAGAAGCAAACAGCCGTTTTGACTGTAATTCTCCTAAAGGCATCCAGGAGAGCAACAGACATCTTAACCCCACTGTCTCATTTTGCAAAATCAAACTAATTTATCTTGGAAACACGATTTGGCCCAAGGTTCTGGCYAGAAAAGCCAGCGTGTGAGTCTGTAATACCGAACAGACGAGGCAGGAAACGAAGAGGACGCCCTTCTCTAGATGTCTGAGTGCTCAGCCTGGGGCCCAGCAGCACACAGCAGCCTCCTCCCTCATCCCTCATTTTCCTCTGCTTTATTCAAGGTCTGCTGAAAGATGAGGGCCTGGATTTTTTTCCTTCTCTGCCTGGCAGGCAAAGCCCTGGCAGCGCCGGTAAGTGCAGGAGACAGCGGAGCCTCCACSGTTGGGGTTGCTGATGGGGATTTTCATTTCTAACAAATAAATTACTGAGGGGCAACCTGATGGTGGCCCTGCTGCCTGTTCCAGTGGGTCACACCCCTTGGGACTGTTCTGTGGGGCTCATGGGCCTTTTCCCCTGCAGCAGGAGGCTCTGCCCGATGAGACAGAGGTCATYGAAGATCCCACCACAGAGGTAGGTGACTCTGCCCCTCCTCCTCACCATCCCCCCATCACCCCTCCTCTGGGAAGAGCATCCCCAAAGCACTGGAGAGCCATGGAGGGGCTCCTCTGCCCCCCAGGAGCTSGGGCTGGGCTCTGTGTGCACCCACAGCAGAAACACCAACCTCTTTTGCAGGAGCCCGTGGGGGCTAACCCCGTCCAGGTGGAGGTGGGAGAGTTCGAGGAACCCACAGAGGATGTAGAGGAGATTGTTGCAGAGAGTAAGTCACTCTTCCCCTGTGCTCCTGCTGGCAGGGACATCGTCCCCTCCCTGCATGGGGGAGCTTTATCCACCCCAAACAGTGAGAGGCTCCTTGGGGAAGGGCTGTAGCACAAGGACAGTGCCAGCCTGGATGAACATTCAGAGCAAAGGAGGCAGGTGGCCTTTTTCAGCACTGGGCTCTCTATCAGCCCATCTTTGCAACAGGAAAACCATTGGTGTGGCTACAGAAAGGAGTCCAGGATTAGCCCGAGGGCTAACATGGACTTCTGGAAATCCTCCCATCTTCCCAGCTGCTGGGAGCTGTCCCTGGTGAAGGCTGTGTCTTCCCTCTGTGCTGAGATGCCCTGAGCACCTCGTGGCAGGTGAGGATGTGGCTGGCTCTGACTTTGCTCCTCTCCTGCTGCCAGACCCCTGCCAGAACCACCACTGCAAGCACGGCAAGGTGTGCGAGGTGGACGACAACAACTCGCCCATGTGTGTGTGCCAGGACCCCTCCAGCTGCCCCGCCACCGCCGGCGTCTTCGAGAAGGTGAGGGCAGGGAGGGACCCACAGGGGCTTTGCAGAGATGGTGACAGATGGAGACAGAGTCAGGGTGGTGGGTCCCTCTCTGCTGGTGATCCAGAGCCATTGCCCACCCCAGGAATGTCTGGTTTGGGGGCTCTCCCTGCCTCTCACGCAGCCTCTCCCCCTCCTGTGCAGGTCTGTGGCACTGACAACAAGACCTACGACTCCTCCTGCCACTTCTTTGCCACCAAGTGCACCTTGGAGGGAACCAAGAAGGGACACAAGCTGCATCTGGACTACATTGGGCCTTGCAAATGTAGGTGACTAGGGGACCCCTAACTGAGCACAGCCCCCCTGTTCACAGCCTGAGGGATAGCAAAGGTCCAGGCAGGCTCAGGGCTGAGGTGGGAGGGCACTGGGGATGCATGTCCAGGGTCTGGGACGGCGTGTCCAGCTGCTGCACTGACCACTGTGTATGACCTGCAGTCATCCCTGCCTGCCTGGACACAGAGCTGACCGAGTTCCCCCTGCGCATGCGGGACTGGCTCAAGAACGTGCTCATCACCCTGTACGAGCGCGACGAGGACAACAACCTGCTGACCGAGAAACAGAAGCTCAAGGTGAGGGACAGGGGAGGGAGCCTGAGAGCTCACCCCACAACGGAGCCTAGCCCAGACAGGGAGCCTGAATCACCTGTGGGATCCCTGTAAAGACCTCCCAAGATCCCCTGGCACCCCCTTTCCCTGCTGACAGGGTGTCCCTGTCCTCTCCTCTGGCAGGTGAAGAAGATCCACGAGAACGAGAAGCGCCTGGAGGCCGGTGACCACACCGTGGAGCTCCTGGCCCGTGAYTTTGAGAAGAACTACAACATGTACATCTTCCCCGTGCACTGGCAGTTCGGGCAGCTGGACCAGCACCCCATTGATGGGTGAGTGCCAGCACAGCAGGCTGGGGACCTCACCAGGACCATTTAGTGCCCGAGGACCAGGGTGATTTGGCAGTAGAAGGTGAAGGCAGGCTGGAGATGGTGGCAGAGCYACATCTTGCAGGGATTGTGGCAAACCAGGCTGGGGTAGAGGCGCTTTTGGCTCTTCTGCAGGAAGAGGAGCCTCCCCCAGCCCCAGCTGCTCCCACCTTCCTTGGGTGTGGAGTTCCTCTCTTCTCAGATTTACCATCCTATGATAGTTCCCTAAAATATCTCAGTCCAAAGGCCTCGGGATCACTTCAGCAGCTGAGATGGCAGCTGCTGGCTTAGCTGTGAGCTGGAGATGGGCGTGAGAGTGATCACACCCGCAGGCCCGTGGGGTGGGGGCAGCTGGTGGCTGTTTTGTGACCGGCACAGCCGGCTGCAAAGGCAGACACCAGTCCTTGACCTTGGTGACACTCGGTGGCTGACGCTGGGATGGCACTGGGACAGCAGCCAAAGCAGAGCGCTGGGGCCAGCATCTGCCCTCCTGTGAGCATGCGCTCACCTTGGCAGGTACCTGTCCCACACCGAGCTGGCCCCGCTGCGTGCCCCCCTGATCCCCATGGAACACTGCACCACTCGCTTCTTCGAGGCCTGYGACCTGGACAACGACAAGTACATCGCCCTGGAGGAGTGGGCCAGCTGCTTCGGCATCAAGGAGCGTAAGTACCGAGCAGGGCAGCAGTGGGGGACAAGGGGACACTGAAGAGCAGCCCAAAACCCCCACTGTGGATGGAGCAATGCATTACAGCCTGCCCTGGGTGAGGGGAAGCAGGGGCAGTGGGGAGGGTGCAGGAACTGTGGGACCCTGACATCATCCGCTCCTAACTTTGTCTCTTTTCCTTCCACAGAGGACATAGACAAGGACCTTGTGATCTAAACGCTCGGCTTCCTGCTCTGCTGCCAACTTTGTCATGTTTTAACCTTCCCACTTCCTTTGGGTTTCAAACTGCTTTTGTTTTGTTTTGTTTTTCCCTGGGAACAAGGTGCTAATATAGGTCTAAACATATGTAGTAACGGTGCTAAGAGAAATAACAGTCCTGTTCATAGCTTTATCTATCACCACTAGATTACTCACCCAGCTGTTTCCACATGCTCTCACCAGCCTTTTCTCTCTCCTACGTGTCTCTACCATTGACTTTCCTGTCCTAAATATCCGCTCTTGGATCACTTCTCTTAACTTCTCACTAACAGCACGTTCCTGGACATGTCAAACCCTCTCAGCTGAGTCACCACCCCAAATGCCAGCGAGGGAAGGCAGAGCCAGAAGATGTAGGAGGATTGGGTTCTCAAGTGACACTGTGGCCACCCAGCTTGTGGTAGGAAGGATGGAGAGGGGTGAGAAAGACAGAGAGTGGTAGGATTTTGTTTTCCTTTTTTTTCTTTTCCCCCTCCCATTCCCAGGGCTTGAATTTAGCAGTTATTGGGCACAAAAAAAAAGATAAATCAAAGAAGTGAATAGGGAAGCACACAGAATTTAAAACAAATAAGATGAAATTATTCCTATCCTGTAAAATCCTCTTGAATAATAAAGGTTTGAAAGTGCTACATGCTTCACCATCACTCAATGACCACACTGCTGTCGTTTTTTCTGTGTGAGATGGGGTGCAGCYGCCTGTTCCCTGGGGTGTGTGTGGCTCACCTTGATGTTGTGRTTCAGCTGTAGGTGAGATAAAGCTCTTGGCTCTCCCCAAATCACGGTGCCCTTGAGCACTTCCCACCCCTCTGCTTGGCTGTGCTCAAATTCCAGCCCTAAGGAAGCTGTGTCAGAYTTGGAAGGGATGTTTCTGCCCAGAAAGAGGAATGTTTGCCCCATGACTGAGGGAAAGGCTGTAATATTTTTTTTTCCTGCTGTGGATTTAAGGGATGCATARGATGGAAGGGAGAAGGTATTTGGATTTTGGTTTATAAGAGAGGGTCCTGACAAGAGCAAAGTGATGGTTAAATCTCACAGGCTGAGAACATTTTTTTTTTACCTCTGAATGTTCCCTGTGCCTTATATTATTAAATTCCTGCCACAGTGTGAGCAACCTGATGAGTTTCTGTAATAAAAAATACTGATTTGAAACACTGACAATGAACCAGCCTGCAGTGTTCCTCTGTTTCATCCCATCCTGATGAGGGGCATTGTCCCCTCAATACCAAACCTCAAGCATGGGTTCAAGTTRTTACCACAGGTATCCCAGCCCCAGGAAAGGTTCTGGTCCAAGGTAAGCTGARGTGCTTCTGCCCATTCCCATCACTGTAAAGGGCTTGGGGAATGTGGGATGGGTACCATGGGGCAGAGATGGGGTCGTTGCAGCACCAGCACAGACACTCACACRGCTCTCAGCCCTCGCTTTCATCAGCAATAAAATCCCTGGGAAAGGCAAAAAGGCACAACAGTAGGAAAATAAAYACCACCRTTCACATGGGCTAAAAACAGCCRAGTTGCAAGGACTGTGGCTCAGYTGTGAGGTCCCTGCTGACAGCCCCRTGCRGGATGTGCTGTGCTCCCAGCAGAGCTGTGGGGTCACACCCTGCACAGGGTCACTCCTGGCTGCAGATCCCACAGGAGACAGTCACTCTGCAGTGCATTGCCAAGGTGTTTGAGCCCAGAGGGGCCAGCTGAGGCCCTCTTTTGCACCGTGCCTTGAGGCACAGGGCCCATTGCACCCCTTTCCAGGGCTGTCAGCCCAAGGGGGGTCTCAGTGGAGACACAGCAAATGCCTTTCAGACCTGACACAGAGAGACACCCCTGCCCATGACCCCTGCAGGATCCAGCTGCATGTGACCCACCTCTGGGCCTGGAGAGCTGTCGAGAGAAGATTTGGCCAGGGGAGAGGACAGGAAGGAAGGCAAGGGGTGGAGGAGATAAGCCACCCTGTGCAAACCTGCTTTCCAGTCCCTCCCTCTCAGCCAGAAACTCGCGCTGCACTCCCACACCGAGATGCAGCTGCATTCCTTCCAGCTCAGCCCTCCTGCCACTGGACGGACACAGAGCTTGTGCAAGGSAAGTGTTCCCAGCCCTGCTCTCCCCTGCCTTCCCCTCCTGTGCAGGAGTCAGCTCTACGCCCCAGCAAGCTCAGGAAACCCAGCAGGCTGCTCCAGGAGAGCCGGTGTCTCAGCTCTGGGAGGTGATGTGATCCATCTGCAAGGCCAGATCCCATTTCATGGGACAACACTCCCATCCCAGTGGTCTGGGCAGAGCCAGAGGAGCCAACTCAGTGCTGTTACAAAGTGCAGCTGCCCTGGCTTTAACCGAGCATCAGAATGAGCTCAGGAGGTTGGAGCTGAGCTCCCTTAACCCTTCCAAGGGTCACAGCCTGAAGTCGAAGCCTAAAGTATCAAGCAGCTGGAATTTCACTGCCTTGGGGCAAACGCCATACAAGGGGTTATGTCAGGACTTGAGGAATGAGCTGGACTCTTTGAGCTTTCAGACCTAGGCAGTCAGCAAGGGTGGAASAGAACAGCCCTTCCCCTGTTAGAGMCGAAATCGAGCCTTCCCGTGCCTGCACAGCAGTAAAGAAACTCGCCTGTACTTTCCGAGTGGAAACTCTCCCTGTGGTTAGTGCTGACTGAGGACACAGTTTGCAAACCTGAAAAAAAAAAAAAAAATGGGATAGAAAAATAACAGAGAGATCTGGATCCAAAACCAGCATCAGCCTGACCCAAGTGCTACAGTCCGTCTGCAGAGATGGAATCTCACACACAGCTCTCTCTCACAGCTGCTCAAGCACTCACAGAATTGCTGCTGAGGGGGGAACTCATCACGGGTCCGGCACAGGGAGGGTCCCCAGTGCCAGGATAACCCCCACCCCCTCTGCATTCCAAACTGCCCATATCCTCATTGTGTCTCAAAATCTCTTATCTATTCCAAAGATGGACAAATTCAGTAAAAACTTGCCCAGACTCCAGTGAAAAGAACGCCGCGGAAAACACTTCAAGGGACGGCCAGGAGGGAGAGCAGCGGGGAACAAAACAAACACCGCTGTGCACCCCAAAACTGCGAGAGGCGCGTCCTCCCCTTCCTCCTCCTCCTCCTCCTGCTCCTGCTCCTCCCCGGCCGAGCCCAGCCCAGCTCAGCTCAGCCCAGCCCAACCCAGCCCAGCCCAGCTCAGCCCGCAGAGGAGCGGAGCGGCCGGCGGGGGGAGCGATGCGGCCGGGGATGGAGCCGGGGCTGCGGGGAGGCTCTGCCGGAGCTGAGCGGAGCGGAGAGGAGCGGAGAGGAGAGGAGCGGGGCTGTCCCGGGGCTGCCCGGGCACCGGGCGGGAGGAGAAACCCGCTCCCGCATCCCTCAGCCCAGGGCTCTGCCCTTCGCAGCGGAGCGGCTCAGAGCCCTGGTCCCTTCAGGGGCTACAACCCCACCGCGCTTGGCTATCCCATGCCATCCCATGCCATCCCATGCCATGCCATGCCATGCCATGCCATGCCATCCCATCCCATCCCATCCCATCCCATCCCATCCCATCCCATCCCATCCCATCCCATCCCATCCCATCCCATCCCATCCCATCCATGCTGATATATCCTTTAGTCATAAAACCGTTGATCAAGTTGGGCCAGGGGCTCCAGTCTGAACCTCGTGACTCAATGGGAGGGTCCTCCTTACTCTTTGCACCGTTATCCTTTTGTATCTCTGGTCTCCATGCAAATGATTTTAAGATGATTCTGATCAATTTTCCTCTGAATGCTTCATCCATGGAGGAAACGACAGAATGGGCATTGCCATYGAACTCTRTTAAGCTGCACTTTCACAAACTTAAATTAAAACTTGCTTTTGCTGGTACCTTTGCCAGTGACTCCTCAAGTGACTTAAACCTCTCCTTCACRACACCATCCCATCTCACTCAGAGGTGCCCAGGTCTGCTCAGCCCTTCTGGAGCACAGACCAYTTTTCAATCTATAGGTCTCAAGGCTTCTATGATCCCAGATGTTGTGTTTTGCGGTTCGGCCTGTTTTTCCCAGTACCATTCCTCTAATTTTTTAACTCACTGGCTGGTTTTAATTTGATTTGATGGGGCAGAAAACCACAGCCATGGCATTCCTCCGGGTGGCCTGAGGACAGAGAGAGGATGCAGACAGACGGACAAACTATTTCWCTGCAAGGTGATGCTGAGACCTTACAGGAGCTGGGCTCAGTCTGATGCTCTGGTGCCAAGGTAATTGCACGATGAGTAATTATTTCTGCCATGGTTTATCCAATTTCTGCCCATGGAAAACTTCCATTACTTTCTATTTCATGCCCTACCACATAAACCATGGCCATTTCCCAAGTGAGCCCATTTTTTGTCAGGCTGACTATTAYGCTCCTAATCAAAGAAACTCTGATTCTGTGATTCTTGGGAAACAACTTGCCCCAGGAGACATTTTTATGTGCATTCCCTACATTTTTCTTAATTTCGTATTCCTTTTGATTGCTGCTCCATTTGGATTCGAGAGACTGTACAAGACTCTTGTTATTTCTTGTCCAAACACCTCACTGATCACTTTTACTGCCTGGGTTATGGAGAGACTGCTGCCATCAGCTCCGAGGCTGAAATTCTCCACGCACAAAGCCAAGGCTGACCACAGCCTGATGGTCACTGTCTGCAGCTGCCCAGGGCAGTCAGGGCATCACAACCACGCCTGGCAGGACAGTTCCTGGTGGCTGGGGCTGTAGCTGACACTCACAGGGCTTTTCACAGCCAGGAGCAGTGTAAAATCACCCCAGGACTCCTAGACTGAGCACTGAGTGCTGACCAGCCATGTGGTTTCCTTCCCATGAAATGAGGGATCTCCTGGAAACTCAAGGCTCTTTCTCCCCCAACACTAATGTCTCCAGAAGAGCTGCTTTGGCTCTCAAGTGCCTGAACTGGATGCAGTCAGGGAGCTGGGTTGATATCTGGGACAAGCATCACCACTTGTTTGCTCGGCTCCTTCTCCCTGAAGCATCTGCTGCTGAGGGCAGAGATGAGTCAGGGCAGACCTTTGGTGTGACCCAGTCCTGYTGCTCTTGTGCACCAACCACACTGCAATCATGCCCTGTCTGCTCAGGCTTGAGCAGCAGGATTCATCCTGCAGGATTCCTGTTGTTTCCTCCTGGTCATGGTGTCCTTAATGAAGACTTTATCTACCATCACTTGTGAGCCAGCTTTTAGCTCCAGTGAGGATTTTCATGCCCTTCAAAGAGCCCTTCCTTATTCTGAGCACTGCCCACATGCTGTCTGTTTGGCGAGCCTTCATCCTGCTCCACAGGAATAATTTCCTTTTCCTTTACATCTTGCTCATCCAGGAGTTATTTTACTTAACACGTCTTGTTTGCATCCTTCTCCTCAGCCTGGCAGCTGGCATCGGATGAACTACCTGTGGCAGGAAGAAACATGCTGCAATAATCAGAGGGGAAATCTGGAGGGCTCCAGAGGTTTGCTGCTCTTCAGAGGCAGGTGCCCATATCCCCTGCACGTTAACCATAACCCAGTGCTGGCAAACTTCAAACCCTGGCCATGAAAATTCATTTCCCCCGGAGATCCTGGCATGATGGACAGACTGGAAGGAGCATGAATTCCCCCTCCATAAGCAAAGAGAAAGAGGATGGGAGGAGAAGAGCATCCTCCTCTCCTTGTCTGCTTCTACCTAAAAACTGGCAGCGTGAAAATGCTCCCCATGCAGCTCACACCCACAAGCCCTGCCCGTGCTGCCCACAAGGACAGTCTTCAGGGAGGAGAGCATGGGCAGGAGCTGAGCAGGCTCTGCAGCTCTCAGCACTGCTGGGCTCCCGTGGTGCTGTGTCCATCCCTTCTCCTGCTGCCTCCAGGTTCCATCACCACCACACAGTGCAGAGCTGTGGCAATGAATCCTGGAGAGGGGGTTCAGCAGACCCAGCCCTGCCACTCTGAATGATTTCCTCCCCACCAATGCTCAATTCTGGCTTGGAAAGCCACATGTTGGATGAGGAGGAATCCTTTGGGAAGGAGCTGTGATGGGATGTCAGGGCATCCTGACAGCCCCCCTTGCACAGCCCCAAGCTTGGGGCTCTGCTGAGGGCTCCCCTTTTCCTCCACGCTGGAGCCGTGGCTGCCTCCCCTGCCTCTCGCCTCCAGCCGTACCTTTAACATGTGTGGGCAAACCCCGGATCCTGAACGCAGCTCGGTTCAAGGCAAAGGTGTTGGGGCACGTTCCGTTCGGGAGAGRAGGAATGATTGAATTTCTGGGGAAAGGCCAGCCTTGGACTGCCAAAGCTGGGAGAGGCCTGGCTTCCTGATCCTGCCCTGTCTGGGAAGGCTGGTGAATGGACCCAGGGAGGGATGGAATCGGCTCTGCTTGGCAGCCACAGGGACRGAGGAAACAAGATGGGGTTGAGACATGCCCTCTGCTGCAAAAAGTTCCTTCTGTGAGGGTGCCAAAGGATCTGCAAGGAGAGTGAATGAACCTGCCTTGGCATCCCTGCTTCCTTGTGCATGTTTCCTCTTTTCCATCCAGGTGGGAGAGCAAAAATCTCACCCTTCCACRTGGATGGAACTGAGACCACRTGGCAGAGCYGTGCTCCACACACAYGTGTGCACACCCAYRCACAAASAGGGGTCCTTGGGTTATATGGCAASTTTCTACTTCTTCTTSCATGTTCTGTTCTCTCTCTTGCTTCTCCCTGTGCTCACAGCTCATCCTTGCAYAGCTCCTTCCATCCCAATGAGTTACACCAAGGCTGAGTCCAGGTGGTTCTGACTCTTCCCAGCCCCATGGGCACCACACCAGCCCCACAGAGAACAGGAGCTGGGCTTGTTAGCCCAAGAGACAACCTGTGGGTGCCTCTGTGTGGGAGTCATCCCCTCAAACCCTGCTGCCAACCAACCCCTTGTGTCTCTCTGCACACCCTGTCCCTGCCTCTGTCCCAAGCCAGCTCCTCGGGGCCACAGCTGCCCCAAAACTGATCCCCACACAGGGCTGGAGAGCTTCTCTGAGTTTCTCTAAGCACCCCAGGACCCATTTGTCCTGCCCACTTTCCAGCCTTTCTTCTCCAGAACCCGCCAGACTTCCCAGGAAATGCTGGAAGGGGATTTCTGCCCCTCTGCGCTGGGGTTTCCGGGAGCCAGAGAGAACTCCTACGTATCCCGAAATCACAGGGACGTGCCCCAGCCAGCAGCCACCCCACACCACCCCCACCTCTCAGCAGAGAAGTCAACCTTACCCCAGAGCTACACAGGAGGCTCTGCTCCCCACCTCCTTGGCAAACCCACTGCTCACCCACAGGGGAATATCAGCCTTCATTCTCCTGGCCCCATCAGCCTCTCCTTCCCCTTCCAGCCCCAGGTGCTGGGAAAGAGCAGGCACTGATCTCTCAGTTTTCCTGCCAGGACCCTGCCTGTGCCCTCTGCCCAGAGAACTGCAGAGGAGGGAGGCTGAAAGAACATGAGCACAAATGGAAGGATCTCAGCTTTCCAACCGAGCTGATTCATGAGCAGACACCCCAGCAATGGGGTTCAGTTCTTATTGAAGAGCTTTGAGCTTGACCCTGAGCTACTGAAGAAGAGAGGTTAGATTTTTTTGTGGGTTATTTAGGGTATCAGAAGCAGCCTGGAAAACAGCAATTTTCTTGCTTGCAGAATTCAGAATTAAGCCATGTGCTGTTGTGGGAGCGGTGAAGTGATGATCACACAGGTGATCATTGAAAAAAAAACCACCCAAAACCTCCACTGACTTCCACTCATTTCCAGTGCCTCCCACTTCTCCTGACWCTGATGATGACAAACGTGATCCCAGCCCTGGGAGGCACTGATTGACCAATTTCTTTATCCTTTATTTACTTTCTCACCCACCCACACGTGGCCAGGCTTCAATTCCCGGAAGAATCAGCCCCTCGGCGTTCTTGGAGATTCACCTACAGCAATAATCAGCACAGATGCCCTCAGCAGGGTTGAACTGTTGGCGGGAGGGAGTGCTGCTTTTTTGGTGAGAATCCAATGAATGATCTCATCTTAGAAAGGAAGCCAGAGATCACCATCTCCCCCGGGCAAGTGATGGTGATCACTGTCCCTGTCCACAGCACAGACCACCCCATGCTCGCTGCAGATGGTCTGTCATCCCTCCCCACCCCTCAGTCCCACCAAAACCTCCATCCACCTCCACATTCTTCAGCTTTSATTTCTTGGCAGGAATAGTCAGGACTGCTGCCATGGCTGTGACTGATATCAGAGCCACTCTGCCACCAAATACCAACCAAACATGAGGCAAAATGACCAAAAAGTAGAAGAAACAAGTCCAGTGTCAGAGTAGCAAAACAAACTCCAAAGAGGGAGACACAAGAAAGAAGTTTGTCTGATAAGGGCTGGCCTGGTATGTGTGGTGTGGTGGATGCTGCTGGGCTAGAGGAACATCASATATCCCTGAAAGAATCCCATCCCTGCACTGCCCCTTCCCCATTTCCCTGCCCTCTTGGAGGCAGGGCAGCCTGGCCACCATCACAGAGCTGAGGGCTGCTCTGCACTCCAGCTCCTGTCCCAGTCACCCCTTCTTTCCTCAGCTGTGGCTTCCTGGGCAGGCCCAGGCAGCAGCACATCAATGGCACCACACTGGAGCACCCTGGCTCTGGTGAAATCCTCAAAATGTCCCTTCTCAGTCCTGTGGAAGGAGGCCAGCCATCCAATGACTGATCAGCCCCAATTTAATTTCTCACTTGAGCCCTCTCCTCTAAACCCTTTCCTGTCTGCCTCTCAGCTGTGTTTTCCAAAAAKGGGTTACAAATTCTGTGTTTGAAACCTTGGAGCCACCCAGCCCCTCTGATGGTCACTCAGCCTCCATCCCTCGTGCCGCAGCCACAGCTCTGCTTTAGATCATGTCCTCAGGCTTTGGCTTGCTGACACAGCCTGCTCAGCTCCTGGAAGCAATGAGGAAGCACCCTGCCAAGATCAGGGAGAGGGTAGGGAAGAGATGTGGTTTGTGCATGTCCACAGACAGCCAAAGCAATGCCCCCACTGCCAGAGGGTCAGGGGCTCACACTGGATGGGCAGGGATCACTCCTCGAGGTTTCTCTCTGATCATCATCAGGGATGCTTCACAGGGGAGCAGAGCCCTCCTGGCCCACCTGCCTCTCACACACACCCATCCTCCAAGAGAGATCTCATCCTTCTTCTCTGTGACACCTTTTCCCCCCTCCTCTGTGTCCTCCAGACCTCTGGCTCTTCCTCCCAGACTCCACCACATTCACCATCCTAATTCTTCATTCCAGTGCTGCCACAGCCACCCAGTTCACACATCTCATCTTATTGCTTCTGCTCTATTTCTGTCACTCAACACCACATCCCTCACTGGCTCCACTTCCCTCTCCAGTCCTCCAAAAACCACGTCCACCCCTCTTCTGTCTGCTCTCAAGTGTGCTCTCTGCCCACCTCCACCCACAGATTCYGACAGCACTGCCTACCTCACACGTGGCTTTCCTGCCCACCTTCAGCCCTCTCCAAACTCTTTAGGAGGGCATGGAGCCACCAGAAAAGGCTCTGCCCTTCTGGAGAGAAATCAGATCCCCTTGCATGAGTGTAAGAGGCAGCCAGAGGGATGATGTACTTTGGATGGATGCCTCACTTTGGTGGGAGGAACTGGGGTCCACAGGCAACAGGTTTTGGTTTCCAGGGCTGGAAAGTCCTGTGGGACATCCTACCCWCCCTGCCCATCAGCCACTCTTTCCAGATAGCCCAGGGTACCCTCTGCTGAATGTGGAGCTGCTCCTTCTCTTTGTTTCTTTTCCAAACCTTTGCAGTRCCTTTGTTCCCTGCAGATCTCAAATTACTGAAAGGTTTATAAGACCGCAGCAAATCACAAGATGCAACACCCAAACAGGGGCTTTAATTATCATCACAAAGGTATTAAACATGCATCCAAAAAGAGAGGGGGACTGCTCATCCCTCTGTGGGTATAATTCCCTGTTGATGTGTTTGGGTACATCTCTTCCCCCCACCCTGCATATTTGTATACCAGYGCATGAATTCACCTTTGAAGGCTTYACAAGAATGTGTAATCTCTGTCTTTTATGTGCTTCCATATCTCTYCTCATCTCCATTAGCAGCCCTCCCCTTCAGTCATGTTCATGTTATGCCACGAAAGGCATCTGTACACATCCATGGAGAGGAGCACAAACTGGTGTTTACTACCCCCAGACATTCTATTTCCACACAAATACATTCTGCATCAACGGCTGCTTTCGCACCTTACGGAGATGTTTTGACCCTTCTGTGTGTTGTGTGTTTATTCCATGTCCCTAAACCACTCATTTCTGTTCACAGCTTTTGTGAGGTTTTCTCCACTGCTGGTGTCGTGTGCTTGGATCAGCACCATTCTCACCATTCTCAGCATTCTCACCAACCTGCCCCAGCCTCTGCCCAGCAYGAGAGAAAGCAGAGATGTGAAGGCCTGCTGTGTTTTCCAGGTCACTTGTTTTATTTACAACACCTACCTYAGGTTAGCCTGAGATGCCCAACCAGCTTTGAAGGCAATCCCTTGATCCTGAGAACGACCAAAGTCGATATTCTTTCCYTTGGAATTAACTCTGCCTTCAGAGCTGGGTATCATCAAAGGTTCTGGCAGAGAACAGTTTCCCCCACCCTCATTTTTGTGTCTCCTGATCCCCACTCAGGTCCACGTGTCTCTTRAAGAATAAAAACACACTCAGGAAGCTTGACTCCTCTGTGTAACACCACAACCTGTGGTCACTTTGCCTTTACCCTCTGTTTATGCAGCCCATAAGTGCACAAATCTACCACAAGAAAAAAGGCTTTGGCCAGGTACATCCACGTGAGGAGAGCACAGGGGATTTGTCCATCTGGCACTCATGCCTGCTGAAAAACCCACACTCCCCCAGCCTTGCTGGTCCATTCCTGCACAAACAAGAGCCAGCTGTGTCCCTGCTGTTGTTGTTTCCTCATTCCCCACAGCCATTCTGCCCTCTGGTAATTTTGCACTTTGGAAATTATAAACCACAGGGTAATATAGAGGGTTCTTTCAGTGCTGCTGGCAGCCAGGCTTTCTTTTCCCCATCCTTAGTGATTTCAGGTATGAAGAGGAAGGAGATAAATGAGAGATACCAGAACTCGTGAGGATCCACATGCTCTCCTGTTGAGGCAGAAAACAAAGAGCAGAAGAATTTCAAATCTTCCAGCCAGGAAATAGTCCTGACAGCCCCTGCTGCGCACTGTGGGGCTCATGGCCATGCACACACTCTCTGCTGGACACCCTGGGCCACATTTGGAGCCAGCCTGGCCAGCAGGCACACCAGCTGCCACAGGAAGCCTCCTGGCCTGCCACCCTCTCCAGGAGCACTGCAAGCTTTTTGGCTCAAGGCACAAAACCTGTCCCTCACTTTACAGCAGCCCTGGATGATGGATGGATGCTTCCTGGGCTCACAGACAGAGCCACAGTGCGTGCCCAGCACAGGCACCGAGCAGCTGCTTCACTCCTGAAACTGCCTCTCCCCAGAGGACAGCACAGCCCAGCAGGCAGCTCCTGTTCACCTCAAACCCCTTGGATTCAGGGGTTTGAAGGCACCCTGAACCAGGCCCCTCAGGGGTTCAGTTAAAAGAAGAGGTCACTGATGGCTCTTCTCCTCACCTGAGGATTCAGTTCCAGCGAGTGATACCCAACAGGTCCTTGGTGCAGGAGCTGCAAAGGCTGATCTGATCTGCCCTGGGATGGGCTCCTGAGGGCACAGAGGAACCTCTGCATAGCCAGGGGGCTTGGCTCTCCCCCTTGCAGCTCTGCATGCCCCAGGCTTTCCTGCAGCCAGCCCAGAGAGCACCCAGAGGTGCCCAGAGTCCAGCTCCCCTGCACTCTCCTTGCTGCTCTGCCCTTTCCTGCCTGCTGCAGAGCTATGCTCCCTCCTAATCCCTTCATAATTTCTCCCATTAACACAGCACTCTCCTTTTGCAGAAGGAAATCCCTTCCAARTGCCTAACAAAGCTGTGCCCCATAATTTCCTATTCATCAGGGAATCCTGCACGCAGCTCAAACACACCGAGCTGCGCTCAGCACTAGCAGGGAGCGCACGGCAGGGTCTGAAGCAGAATTTGCTCTGTAACAGCTTAGGGAGCATTAAGAGCACATTAAAGCATATTAACAGCAWTCTGTGCCTGGCCAAGGATCAGCCAGTGCTGATCCACACGCTGCCACACTCCCCAGCAGCAGCAGCAGGCACAGGAGCTGCAGAGCATCGACTGCAGGGTGCGTTCCCAGCTGCAGCCCCGGCTCCCCACACCCCAGAAGTTCTCCAGACTGAAAACTGGGTGAAACGCTTGGCCCCAAGCTTGTCTGAGAGCAGACCTGAGTCTGGAGTGGCTCTGTGCAACAGCCACAGCCCCTGAGCCTTCACCAAGGTTAAAAGGAGGGATGAGCAGCGGCAGAAGGACAGAGAGAGAAGCACCTCAGCCATCTGTGTGTGTTTAGTGACAGCAGAGCACAAGAGAGGGAGCAGGATCTGTCCCCCGTGCCCAGAACAAGACAAGGAGCACATTGTGCCCTTCACTATGCTCCTACAGCGCTGCTCAAGCCCATCAGAGCCCAGCAGAGCCACAGCTGAGGCACTGGGACACCTCAAGAGTCACCCCTCCCTGCTTGTGCAACACTGGTGTGATTTGCATAACAGCAAACTATTGCCCAACAATCATATTTAGGCTGCTCACAGTCATCCTTTGTGCACACACACCGAGCCATGTCAGTGTTGGCCAATATTTATTAGATCTCAACCACCCATCTGCCTGCCTGCCTCCCTGCAACACTCGTGCTGAAGCTCACCAGAAGGCTGGGTTTCCCATGATCAGTCAAGGAACTGGTTATTTCTCAATCCCTGGCGCTTCAAATATTGCAGGAACTTCACCCCTCTGATTTGATACCGAGGATGTTCAAGCTGTTCACCTGCARATTAGTTATGAAAGAAAATGCAACTGAAGTGAGATGCTCTCCAGATACCAGAGAGAGCCCCTCAGAAGGCAGAATGACCCCAGTGGTCAGCTCAGGCACTTGAAGCACAGACATGGCCTCCAGAGCCCTGGTGTGTAAACCCTGGGATTAATTCCCAGAGAAGTCACCTAATACCTGATGACCTCTCCTAAAATTCAGTGGCCAGCCTCCACCTTCAGCCCCAAGGGGCAGTGGTGCACACAAYATTCACTTTTTAGTGAAGCACTGGGCTCCAGAACCACGGAGAGAAGGGGCACACCAGAGTCTGGAGAGGTGGGGGTGCTGAATGGGAAGATCATTTCTGCCAGCCTAGGCTTTGAACCCCAGCCCGGGGTGCTCTGGTGCCCTGGCAGACGGTCACTTTGCTGCCCAGTGCCCTCACAGAGCCCACTGCTGTCACTCATCCAAGTACAGGTCAACCCTCCTTGTGTGAGAGGGACACGGGTTTCACAGCAGAGCTTTTGTCAGGCAGCTCGAGGGATGGCCAGGAAATCAAACCCAGGAGAGCTGCGCTCTGGGTGGCACCACCGGAGATAATTGCTGCTGGATACTCGCCTGGGGCTAGGGAGAAGTTCCTACATCAGCACAGCAGAGCTGCTCCCCTGATCCTTCACCTCCACATCTTCCCTTTCCAAACTGCACTGGGGGAATTCAGCCACGAGGTGAGATTGCTGTGTGMTCAGTGAGTGTCCGGCAGCAGGGCTGGGTGAGATGGGTTAACCCCAGTGCCAGGGACAGGAGCCCATTCCCTGCTCCCCTCCCTGTGGCTCCTGCCTTTTCCTGCTCCCCCCAGACGAGTTCTGGTTTGTCCTGAGGTTTGCTTCTCGCTTGCCTTGTTTACACGAACGATAATTTTGGATGTGGTAAGGGCAGAACTGCAGCAACATGCCTCCCTCCCACCCCCCTTTCTCCATCGGCGCTGTGGGGCACCAAGCTGCACAGACATTTTGGGGCCTGGGAAGGACCAAGCTCCTCACCACTCACCTCCCAGCCTCCTGCTCACTTCCTCTTCTGAATCCAGGTCCCGTTAACAAATCTCAGACCCCATCCTGGCCAGTGCTGTGGTGTGTCCTTGGAAAGCCTCCCCGCAGGCTGCAATGCTCCCATCACCCTCACTGCAGCAGCAGGGCTTGAACCACCTCTGGGTTTCACCTGATTTGTTCCACGTGCCTTCTACGGGCCTGTCCCACACAGGTCTAATAAATCATGAACCAGATCCTCTCAGAAAAATATTAATGGCCATGTTTATAGTCAGCAGTGTGCAGGAAATTCCCTCCCCACACCTATCACCGCCAGGCTTATCACTGAACTTTCAGGGGCCGCAATTTTATTCTTGATTCCCGTGCCAGCTGCAGGTCCCTCGCCTTGCCCCAGAGATGTGTACCTGAGATTCACCCCCTGCAGTTATTGATGGTGTGAATCACCACAGCACCCAGCAGCCTTGTCCTGGGGTGCCTCAGCAGCAGCAGCAGCGTGCTCGTGCACCAAAATGTGTCTGAAGGATGGTGACACCACCAGGGTGAGGTTCCCTTCTGCCCAAGCCCAGGAGAGAACTACCCCATAGCTTGGTATCAAATAAAGGATTCATGGACGGGTGGGATCAGCCATGAAGGCAATGAGCAGAGTCTGATGTGATGCAGGATGGGAGACACAGGTGAGTGCATCCAGACTATCCTTCTGTTTCCAGATCAGACACTCCTTTGCTGCTGTCCAGATCACTCCTTGGGCAGACGGAACGGAGCCAGCAGCAAGGCCCAACAATCCTGGCTGATATTCTCACCAGAAAACTCAAGTCAGAGTCACAGCCAAGCACTACTTGGGGAACCCCACACAGGATGTCTGCAGTCCCAACACCTGATCCTGCCCTTTCTGAGTGCAGGAGGATGTTCAGTGACTGGCCATGAGGTTGCTCTGACCTGTTGAGGACATATTTTTGCAAATCCCATCCAAATGCCCACCAGGCTTACCCATCACATCAGCTTTTTGGGGAGCCCAAAGCAGTTTACCCTCAACTCCTAACGCCCTTCTTCCAGGACCCGGTAGTGCAGAAAGGATTTTGCTCCAAGTGACTAATGCTCATCATGCTACAGAGTGCACCAAAAGCAGACAGGTCAAAGAGGAAGACTCACCAACTTTTTCTTTTATAACTGGTGTCATTGCTAGGGGTTGTTTTTATTGTAGTAGCTCTTAAATTAGATGCTCTTAAGTGCCCTGGGCCAGTGGACAGTAAATACAGACCACAGCAAATGAAACAGCACAACAGAAAGAACACAAGGACAGCTTGCTCCGTCCACACAAAATGCCACCCACTGCMTGTGGGAGACGACAGCTGGGCAGGCAGGATGGCCCTGTACCAGCTTCCCCACTTGGAAAATCCCCAGCCTCCAGCTCCAGCAAGAGCCTGTGGGAATTGGCAGAGATCAGCCCGGCATCAGCTCCATGCGTGACACAGCGATGTCCCCTCGGCGGTGGCCGTGTCCCAGCTTGCCAGAGGCACCGGCACAGAATGAGCCACCGGGCTGGAGACAAGCTCAGGGCAGGCTGGGCTGCTCTCTGCTGCAGAGGGGACAGCCACCAGAGTGTCCTGCAAGGCTGTCCAAGAGCAGCAAGTGCTCCGTCCCCACTCGATTCTCCATCCTCTGCACCCCCAAACCTGCGTGCTGCACTGCACAGCCCCAGCCCCGAGTGCAGGAGGAGGAAGGTTGCCCTGCCAGCGAGTCCCCAGCCGCATTCCCCTTCTCCTCTCCTCCCGTTCCCCTTCCTGCTCGCAGCAGGCAGGGCTGGGTRAGCCACTCCTGGGTGATTCACTCGCCAGCAGGCAGAAATGCTTTCTTGGATACACASAGCTGGGCACAGGGAAGAGGCGCGAGTCCTCTGATCCCGGCTGAATCACTGCGCCCCATCAGCTCCTGCATGCAGGGACAGGGCTCCCGGAGGTCGTGGCCAGGTGAGTATTGCAACAGCACAGCGTGACTCACCGGCACAGAAAAATGCCATTTGGGGTGGGAGTGGGGAATGGGGGAGGAGAGGAGCCCGCCGGGGCACAAACCGGGGGTGGAAGGCACAGAAACACCCAGGTCTGTCCCAGGGCGAGGAGGGGAACAAACTCGTGCAGAACTGTGGGAAGGCTCCGGGAATGCTGTGGGGTGAGTGAGCCCACACAGAGAGCCACGGGCTCCTCGTCCAGGGTTCTGCATCCCATCCCCTGTCTGAGCTCCAGCGGAAAAGATCTTCAACAAACCACGGTGCTGGGAGTTTTCCTCTTTTTGTTTCAGTCCCCGGTGAACAGGACGGTCACCTGAGGAAGGTTTGGGCTGGATGATGCCAGGTGCACTCACTGAACTCAGTGCAGAGCCAGGCTGGGGAAAACCAACCCAGGGGACATTGCTCCTGTCCTCTCCTCCCCTCCCAGGCCCTGCACCCGTGCCCCAGCAGTGAGCCAATGTCCCCAGCACCCAGATACCTCCATGGGTAATTCCAGTGGCATGCCCTGCACCTGCCCTACAGGGWAACAGGCTTTTTCCCACACCCATGTTTTCTTGCCTGTCCCTGAAGGCAAGGCAGCCTTGATCAGCGTTTCCAGGTTGTGTTGCAACAAGACACAAGCTCCCTGGAGTCAACTGTCCCAACAGCCTYGCCAGGGGCAGCAGGAAAATGGGCAGAGATTCCTGGTAAGGGGAAYAAGATTTTCCTAATTCCTGCTAGGAAATGTGTGTCCCTAGTCCAGGGCACAGCCTCTTCCCTGCTTCCAAGGGACAGGTGTCAGCTGAGAGCTGTCATGATGGAAAGCTGCATCCTCCTGCATCCCTCTGAGCCAGCTGGATTTCACCCTGGGGACTGCAGAGGAAGGGGAACAGGCTACCATGAACCACCCACACCCAGAGCAGCAGAGGAGCTCCCCTGCCTCTCTCYAGTGAYTCCAGTCCTTGSAGGATTCCAGGTTAATYAGGCTGATCATTAGCTCAAGCTGCRGCCCCTCTGGCTGGTGGAGCCCTGGGASCTACTGTCCCAGAGGGCAGAGCCCACAGCATTGCCAGAGCAGTGTCCCCAGAGTGGTGGCAGTGTCTATGTAGTGACAGAAGCAGAGTGGCAGTGTTTATGTATGTGTCAGAGCAGGGGGACGGAGCCAGAGCCCCATTGTGCAGCATGCTGTTCAAATGCAGACCAAAAAAAAAAAAGGTAATATTTACCTATATAAATAAACCAGGCACATCTCCATTGGGAATTTCTTAAAAAAATAAAAATAAAAAAAATCATCACCCTTTAGGATGCAAAGCAGCTAGGCCTGGAGAGCAGCTAAGAATTGTTATTAAATAAATTAATTAGCTCAGCAGAGCCCGCCAGGTACTGAACCCTTTCCACTTCCAAGCAGGTAAATGAGTCCGTGGGAACAGAGGCTGCTCCACGCCTGCCAGGCAGCACAAGCTGCATTTTAATGTCAATGCAATTTCTGCAGCTCTGCCCCTGGAAGTGGCACACCGGCTGCTGCGTGTCCCCCAGGAGGGACCAAGAGCCCCCCAAACATCAGGGGCCACAGCCTCCCTCCTGTGTGCCCCGATGCAGGAGAGGTTTGTGCAAAGGGATGCACAGCCCGGAGCTTTCCCTGCTGGGCAGCAGCAGCAGCTCTGGAGCCAGGGGGACACTGAGGATGGCTGGGGGGAAGAGGAGTGCCCCAAACACAGGGCTGAGCATCCCCTTGGAGAGCACAGCTCCACGCTTTGCATGGCCAAGTGCTGCTGCTGCAGGCGGGCAGGGGGCCTTTCATCCCCTCCCCGGCCCTATCTCGCTGCCTTTAAACACCAACTTCCATCACCCTGGGGTCTGGCAGGAGCAGGAGGAGTGAGCTTCTCTCCCATCCTAATTGCAGCCAGCAGTGGCAGGCACGAGCCAGGCTGGCAGCACAGGGCAGGGGACAGGGCAGGAGACAGGACAAGGCACAGAGCAGGGCACAGGACAGCACTGCCCACCCTGCCAGGGCCAGAGGCGTGAGCTTGGCTTTGCTCCCGGTCAGCAGGAGGTGAGCCAGGGCCAGGCTGGGCTCAGAGCACGCTGAGAGGAGGCAAAGGAAGAGGAAAACAGGAGTTGGGGAGGGAAAGTGGAGGTGTAAGCAGGAATTCCCTCCATCCTCCCTCCAGGGCAGGCCCAGCAGGAGTGACCCTTCCTGCATCTCCCACTCCAAATACATCAAAAGCTGAACAAATCYCTGTCCTGCACCAGCTTTGCTAAAACTCTGAGAATTTCAAGGGGACTGTAGAAAACCCAATGGAAACACCAGCAGTGCTCAAGCCTCCCTTCCTGGGAAGTGGGAAGRTAGATCTCTGTTGTAAGAGGAAGTTCACAATTACAGCACAAGTCGTTACTGGAAAACAAAATTCCCTGGCATGTTGCAAACAAAATCTGAATTCCCCAGTCTGGGGTACAAGACAGCCCACAAGACAGCCTTCATTCCAGGACCCATCTGAAAGATAAAATGGAATGATATTTATGATGGTGGAGACAGATAAGGGTTGGTAGGGGAAAAAATCCAGGAGGGCCTTTCAAACAATGGCTGTTACATCCAAAACAGTACAAGATTCACTTGCAAAAAGAAGCCCACAGTGCTGAAAACGCCTGAAATTAAATCTCCATGCACACCCTCCCCGGTAATCTGAGCAGCACTATTGCAAACAGCTCCAGAGAGCAGGAGCATGCTGCCTCTTCCTCTCCTTGGGCAARGAGGGTGTTCAGTCACTGAGAACCTTTGAGCAGGCCTTATTTCTCAGCGTGGGCATTCCAGGGTGTCCCGCTGCTGCAGCACACCCCAGCTGGGGCCTGTTCTTCGATTCCAGCTCTGAGGTACCAAGAGTGCCCCAAAAACACACAGTCAATACTCTCCCCACCCAGCACTGGGTGCCCACTGAGGCCAATTCCTTAACAGACCCCGACCCCCACCCTGGATCAACACTCAGCATTCCCCATGGGGCCGCCCTAAGAGCAGAGCACAAACCCAACCTGCCAAGAGCTTCTGCCTGCCTGTACAGATGTGCCTGTCCACACAGATGTGCCTGCCCATACCACCCCCCTTTCCTCCCAGCCTCCCCCAGAGCCACAACAAGCCCCASAAGCTCCCCAGGGGCTGCAGAAGCATCTCATCTCACCCCACAGATCCGCAGATCTGCCACGACTTGGGCAGGATTAGGCAGAGCCGCTGCCAGGCTGAGCTGCCCAGGGAGGACAGATTATTCCTGCCAGGAGCCAAGAGTCTGAAAAGGGACATTGTTTCAAGGATGATTTGCTGTTTCCCCCTCACACACACACAAATCTGTAGCTCCAATCTGGCTTTTTTGCGAGGCACCTGCCACCACCTGTGGTCAGCTGAGATCAGAGAGGGATAAGCAAAGGAAGGAGGGAGCRAAARCYRGGCTGGTCAGASGAGCTGGGATGCCCTGCAGWGGGGCTGAGCTCTGCCYRGGTGCTGCACACACATCTGGGGGCACCCAGAGCAGAAGATGCTCTGCTYCTCTCTCAGACCAAGCCCTGGCTTCCCTCCTGACAGCCCTGCCATGCCCAGGAGCCGTGTGTTCAGTCCTTGCTGCAAGGAACAGGCTGCAATACCTCCCTCTGTCCCCTCTGCAGCCCATGTTGGCCCGGGGCGTGCTGGCAGCTGGCACAGGCACTGCTGGCACGGTGACCTCAGCCCTGTCCAGCTGGAAAGGTGACACACGCTGTCCTGGCCTCCTCAGGCCACCAAACCCACACGGGCCAGGACACAGGGCAGCCTCCACCTCAGCTGCTCGGGGATGTGGGATCTCATTTCAGGAGCCCTACAGCAGCAACTCCACACCCCAAAACACATTCCCTCTGTTTAGGCACCAGCCCTCCCCAGGAGAAGGCAAGGGCTCTAGGCTGGTTTCACAGACAGGCTGCAGAGCTCCATTTCCATTTCCCTCTGCC
>NW_026623501.1:259280-268316 GCF_030028575.1 Malurus melanocephalus
CCCATGGCTTCCCTTCACTCCTCAGCACAGACAGTCCCCTCGAGGTGGATTTACCCTTATCCTTCTGCTCCAAAGCCAGCATTCCAGCCTGGATTTGCTCACACCAGTGACRGGCAATCCTTTCTCCTGCCTTAACCTTAAATTTAGTCTTAGCCCCCAGCCAGCCACTCCCCTGCCCTTTATCAGGCAGCAAACTCCCCACCTGCATCTTTTCCCCATATCCCTTCTCKGCCCAGATGTGATGCAGGCAGACCCACATCAACCTGACCTCKAAATTTCAGCAACTCCAATTAAAATGGGCCTGAAAGATAAACCAGCCCCCCAGGTTTACTTTTAAGCTCAGTGCAAATGAATACAGAGGACATTTTGCAAAAGTCACCATTGCCTCCTGCTGCAGCACTTCAGCTGTGTTATTAAAAAGCAAAACCCCTGRATTATGGGATGGCTTGGCACCAGGYATGGTCAGTGGGTCAGAAGCATCWRTMAAATGTGCMAAGAGGTTGRAGAGTGCCCTGAGGTCTGTGCMCAGCTCCTGTAAAGSACCTGGTGGGAGGATTTGCATCTGCTGAGCAAAGAGCAGTGCCTGACCCATTGATCCCAGTGGTGGGGGCTGCTCAAACTCCAGGATTCACCCACTGTGCTGGGAACAGGGCAGGAGCACGGGGTGGAGGAGTCACGTTCGCACCCAAAACACTCATGGATGGTGTGCAGCAGGATGCCAGAACCACCCATCATCATACTTCACTTTTTTCCTTTAGTCTTTGCCTTAATCCTTTAATGAATTGAGTGAAGCAATTAAACAGGATTTTTATTTCTTTTTAAAGTGAACGCGCGTGAAAACGGAGATGGGTATTTTTGCCGTTTGAATGCTTAATATGATAATTAATGCAAAGCCCCTCAGCTTTAGGGATTCTCCACACCTCTCACCCAGCCCTTTTTCTGTTTATCTTTCYGGCAGATTGCCTCTCACTCATTCCAGCGAAGGTTGCCCCTTCCTCTTGCTCACGCTATGCCTGAACTGCACAGACCAGGGAGGAGGGAAGGGTTGGCACTCGGAGATGCTTCAGAGCAAAAGCCCCAGCAGAAAATGCAGAATCCTCCTGTTTGGGGAAACTCAGAGGGGACCAGCCTTGCTGTCCAGAATGTATCCAGCCTTCACCTCAAGCAGCTGGGTTGAGCCCTCATGCACTGGCCAGGGTGACAAGAAATGCCCTCTCCAACCCTGACAGAACAGAGGCTTTGGCTCTGTAAAGGAGGCTGGACAGTCTCACCTTCCAAGGCAGCCTTTCCACAGCCTGTATCTTCTGGCCCCATCAAACCTTGCAGTCCCCAGGTCCCTTCTCCACTCCCCTGCTGCCCCTCACCCATCTAATCCCCGTTTGGCTTAAAATAATTGCAGGTATGGCTGAACATCTTTGTTCCTCAGTTTTCCCACCAGCGAAAAGGAGGTTAATAGAGGCCCCTGCTTCCCTGGGAGGATGCAGGCACTGGGAGATGACAGACATTTGGGGGATGCAGGCACTGGGAGATGACAGACAGTTGGGGGACGCTGTGGGCCCAGGTCAACACCTCGGTGGCTCTGCCATCCCTGTTCTCAGCACAAGTTTTTTACCAAGAAGAATGTCAGCCCTGCAGACATCCTCATCCYCTGTCCCAGGAATGAAGGGAAGGAGCGTGGGACTGATACAGATCAGAACAGCACAACTCCAAAGGTAAATCTCTTCGATATTTCTCCAATAGGTTGAACAAAGTCCCTCAAGGATGGGCAAAGCCTTACTGTAGCTCTGTGAGGTGTTACCAAGCATGGGTCACTTGAAAGCMGGCAGTGGGCCACCAGTGAATCCCAAACAGACCATCCCAACTGGGCTGGATGGCATCCCTCAGCACCAGGATTTGCTGTTTGGGTTGAGGAAATGCCTCTGCAACTTGCCTTTCTTTCATTTTTCACTCTTTTTTTTTCCTATTTATTTTTAACTTCTTCCTTTTTTCTTCAAAACACTTTTCCTGGCACAAAAAGGTCTTGGTAAATGTTCTCTGACTCACTGAAGTGCCCAAACAGATCTTCTGCCTCCACAGGAACTGGACCATCCTGTTTGTGGGTACAACAGCCACCCCCAGCCGTGTGCCCAGGACCGAGGAAAGCTGTTCCCATTGTGAAACACTCCCTGCCAGATGTGGGCAAGCCCTCCCTCACAYCTGGACAGCAGTCAGACATTTTGATTTTTTCTCTCAATTGTTTGTTTCCCTGTCCTGAGCAGGACAAGCCTTGGAGATGAAGCTCTTTGCCTCTTACTGCAGAGCAGTCCATCAGATTTTTTTTTTCTGTAAGATCATGGTTTTGTAAACCCAGAAGGAAGACAATAATACTCCCAGAAAAGACAAATAATACCCCATGAAAAGCACCTTCACTGTTGGGAGAGAAGTTTGTCTCCTCTCCTGTGCTACCCTGTGAGGAACCAGTGGGAGTGTGGACAGTGGATTTGTTCTGTAGTACGACTTTATGGGGGTTTGGGCTGCTCTGCTGTGTCCCTTGGTGGCCACTGCCCTTTACAACAACCCTGAGACCCAACCTTTTCCCATCCCAAGGCACAGAGTGCTGCAGAGGTTGCAAAGCCTGTGGTCATCATGGCCAAACACAGCARTCCATAAAGCTRATGACCTTTGCCTGGTTGTCCAGTCAGCCAAAGGAAACGCTTTCCCCTTGGGCTGCTGCACAAGACGCTTGAGAAATTAGGTAAATTGCTCCCATAACGTCTCTGGGAAATCTCAGGGACACACCATCCACCAATATTTTGCAGTCTGAGACAGCAGCAACATCTCCTGCTACACTGGTACAAGCCCAGACACTGCGCTCTGGCTTCCTGTAAACAAAAGCTGTTTAGCTCCAAATTCTTCTTTTGGCTCAGGCTCTCCTGGTTCAGTGAGGATGGTATCGAGATAATCATCACATGGATTGTATTCCTGGTACAAGGCTCCGTTGCACAATGGCGTTCTTTATAATGCCCTTGGAGCAAGGAACTTCCAGGTTGGTTTCTCTGCCAGGCAAGACTGGGTGTCAGGTCTAAGCACCCAGGAAAAGGAGACGGAGAGAGCAAGGATCTGAGAGGAGAGCATGGAAGTCAGGGACTGATGGTTAAAGATAAACAGATAAACATTTATGGACTGCAATGCAAAGGAGAGAGTRCAAAGGATCTGGGCTGGAGTCGAACAGTTTTTTTTTCCCCAAACCAAGACAAAGCAGGAGAGGAGTGGTCTTTCTCAGGGAAAAGAGTTAGTGGTCYAGGATTTTTCAGGCCAGACCAGAACAAACATAAATTATATCCCTGCTTGAAAGCTAACCTCCACTTTGAAAGGGTTTCTGCTCGAGCCGGGCAAACCGGAGATGTCTGAGTGAAGCAAGAGTGTGGACAGACCCTGCTCTGCACCTGTGCAATCCCCAGCACACCAGCCAGGGCACTGGACTAAAAGTTAAACTCCCAGTCCAAGCTGGYTGTGTGGCATGAGTGAGGGGAGAGAGTCATCTTCTAGGAACGGCTCTTTGTCCCTGGACAGACACCTGAGCTATGGAATGTAAATTAAACCTCTCATCCTTGCTCTACCCTTCAGATAAACCAACTCGCTGTCCTCTTTCCCCACCTTCCAGTACAGAACCAAGCAATTCCCATGATTTCCCCTCCTCTATTCCTCACTGCCACCCCCACCAATCTCTTCCACAAACAACAAGCTGAAGTTTGGTCTTTCAGCCAGGGTGATGGAAAAACACGTCTATGTTAATCCACCCATCACAGCCCCAGTTCCTGCCTGAGAAACTGGTCCAGGAGGAGGCACTGACTGGGTCCCTGCCTGGGCTAGAAGCCACCACACCTTGCAGTGCATGGTGGGGAGAAGGGGGTCCCGTGCAGGAACTTTACAAACATTTACAGTGGCCTGGGACATTCCTAGTGGACAAAAACATGACCCAGCAAAGTCCTGTGAAGGGGACCAGCTYCTTAACTAATTATACAAGGAGGGTTAGGAGTCTCTGACACATGAGGCATCCTGGGAATGGCCAGCAGTACCGAGAGAAAATTCCTGCCAGATCTGGAAGTGAGAGGCTGTTCCCCGAGCATGCCAGAAGGAATCTGCCTCATCCCCCACCACCCACTCAAGCCTGGTGGGCAGTTTTGCTCGCCATCATTCCTCCAAGCCTCACTGGGACGTGGTGGCTCCTCTTCCCACGGGGTCCTGTTGGGGACTGCAGTGACACAGCTCCGGAGCCGGTGCCGGTGGCACAGCCAGCGATGAGATCAGCCACCCGTGAGATCAGCCATCCGGCACGTGGGGCAGGACCAGTGGCTCGGGATGAGCTCATGCCTGCTCGGCACAGCACGGGTGAGGGGGAGGAGGAGACACGCTGACTCGCTGCTCATCCCGTGACGAGAGCCCGGCACAGCCACCGTCCTGGCAGGGAAAGGTGCAGCTCCAGCTCCCGGGGACGATGGCAGTGGGGCCATGGCACACCTTGGCACTCTGCTGTCGAGTCTTCACCGCCTTCTCCGCGAAACCAAACCTTCTCCCGGGGTCCTGCGCAGCATCTCGCCCCATCCCATCAAGGTCCCATCTGTCCGTAGAGCGATGACATCCCCTCTGCGGGCTGGCATCCCAGCCTTCTGTTGCACTGAGCTTCTGACTCTRTCCTGGTGCCAGATGGCTTCGGAGGCAGATGACTTCATCTCTTTTAAAGGGGCAGGGGATCTGTCAGCAGTGCCCTGTAGGAATCGGTGTGCATCATGCTTGGTGGGAAGCCAGCAATGGGAGCATGCCACAGCAGTCCTGACAACCCCACACGGGGCCCAAAGAGACTTGGATTGGAGAACAACAATGCCAACAACTCATGTCCTTCACTCTGAGCCTTGCGTCATGTTTGATCTGTCCCAACAAAAGACTCGTGCAGTGGGGGACCCAACTCCAGCAGGAGCTCCATGGTGATGCTCTTCTGAATGTSCAAGGGCAGGGACTAGCCAGCATTCAGCCTCACAAGCCAAAGATGTCTTAATGGAGCCTGCACTGAATGCAGGAAAGACGACCGGAGTGGTCTGCAATGCACCAGTCACTATTCCTAAAACAACGTATGATGGGTGGCCTGAGTCAAACTCACTCATCATTGGACTTCAGGCCAGGATAACCTGGAGCTCAAAGGAAATCCCAGTTCAAATTCGTACTGGGTACAAAGGGTGAGTGTCAGAGTGAGAATCAGGTGTGCTCACAGAGATTTGATTCAAGGTTTGTGATCACCACTTGGAGGATCCGCTGCAAAGGGAGAGATGGATCCAGCCTGTGCCCCTTGGGAAACCTCAAGGACATGACAGCTAGAACCCAGATGTCCCTCTCAAGACAGCACTCCCCATTCCCCACAGATTCTGCCTGCCTGGGATGGTTTGCAGCTCCATGGSARTGMTCCTGAGTCACTGGAGCTGCTYCATGGAGCAYTGYCAYCAGCRCTGCTCAAGGAGGCTGCAGTCASACAGCTCAGRGATCCCCAATCCCTGCTCAGGACYGGATCCTCCCCGCCCCCAGCACACRCTCCCGCTSGCTGGGGAAAGCRCTGCCGCCGTTCCAGGCAGATAATCGCCCCTTCCCTGCAAGTCCCTGCACGCTGCCGTGCAAACAGACCCACAGAGCACAGCAGCACACACTGGGGCTGAAGGGCCAGACACACAGACGGGCTCTGTTCTCTGCAAAGGGGAAACTAAAGTTGCTTGCCCCCGAGGGAGGGAACTCACAGCAGATCCCAGCACACCTGAGTGGATCTGATGGATCCCAAAYACATCTGCTGTGGATTTGGAGGTGATATATATTGGGCTGATATATCGAGTCAGGCACTGTGGGAGAGCAGGGAGAGCTGGGATTGCTTAGGAAGTGCCCATCAGGAGTCTGGCTGCCCACCCTCACCAACACATTTCAGTCCCCAGCTGGGCCAGCTCACCCAAAAGCTGCCAGACCCTCTGGAGGGATGATCAAGGGGGTCACACCATCATGACAGACAATCCAGTGCCACATCTCAACAGCACCGCCCTGACCTCCAGGTCCATGGAGGCAACTCTCCAGTGGGGCCAACGACAAGTTGGCCAGGAAAGGCACATGTTTTGGAGAAGAACTGGAAGATGGACCTGCAGGCATGTCCTCAGGGGACAGGTAGGCCAGGTCAGGGGACAGCCATTGGCAGGGAGGCCCCTGAAAGTGTTTCTTGTTGGTCCAGAGAGGCTTGTGCTGATTTCCCTACCCCAGCCTGAACACACTGCTTCGCTGCAAAACTCTGCATGCAGGTAACCCACAGCAGAACGTCTTGGCTTTATCACATGGAGATCTTGGGTGGAACCAGGAAATGAAATCTCTCCCCATGATTAGGGAGAAAGAAGCACCCGTGCCAGCCAAGTGATGGAGCTCTGACATTCCCCACACCCTGGAAAAGGTCCCATKGCTTCTGACAGGGTGAGATCCCGACAGTGGGACATGGTGGCATGAAATGTTGAGAGCCAGTTATGGAGCTTTGCTGTCTTGTTTGACTGCCTGAGTGGTGTGAAAAGGACAAATCAGGCATCATGCACAGCTCCATCTTCTGTCTTTCCTCCTGGGACAATTCCCCCAGCCAGGCCAACCCTCTCTGCTTGCAACCACAGGTGATTCTGCGACTCACCCCTTTCTGCAGGAGCAGGAGTTGCTCTTTGGGATAAACACAACACTTTTCTTCCCAACCCTGCCCGACTTCAAATTGAGCAGCAGAGCTGAGCAGGCAGAGGCAGGAAGTTTTCACCAGTGCCAGCCTCTCATCCACCACTGATATAGAATTAACAGCTGGACTCAGGAGAAGTTCTCTTGTGCTTCTTGTACTTCTTGGATCACTGGGATAGTAACCAAACCCAGAGACCACGTTTGTATGGAAGGCAGGAGCCCATCTCAGTATCCTAGGCAGCAATAACATGASGATTTGGGGGGTTCCATAGCTAGATTGCTGCTCACCCCAATGCTGTGATTAAATTAGGAAGGCAATATTTGTTATTAAACCAACTGGTACGTTTGGAAAAGTAGGTGGGCTTTTGGACAATTAAGCCCTCCTTCAGTCATGTCACTCATGTCCTGCTGCTCCACAGCCAAGCAGCAAAGTTCTCTCTGAGACTCAGGTCCCCTGTAGCCAACAAGAATGGAGTTCTGCCACCTTTGTGGGACCAGTGCCACCAACCTGCTAGCAACAACTGTCAGTGGGTATTGTACACATTCTGTGAGGGGCTCAGGTAATAACCAGCTTACACCCAACATTTCTGCAGGGCCTGACTGATACAGAGCCCTTCCCGTGGGTACCAGCTTCCCCAAAGAGCATTTCATCAGCAGAGCAAAGAGAAGGGATGAGAGAGGGCCCCTGTCACCACCTGGGAGAGCAGGAGACAGTGCAGACAGCAGAGCTGGCTCGTGGGTGGCATTGCTGAGCTCAGCACTGCTGGCCTCGCTGGCTGAGGGTTCACACCTTGACACACAAGATGACACCTTGTGTCACCCCAAGCCCAGCATCTCCAGGGCTCCCCACTGCTCCAGACACGGGCAAAAGGAACAAGGCACCCATCCAGCCATGGAAGGCTCCAAAGGCAGGGAAATGCTGCTTCTTGCAGCAATCAGCTGATGCCCTGAAGCCAGAGGTTTGCTCACTTGCACCTCTCTATGTCTAAATATAATACAAGTATTGTTCTGAGCCCTGTGTCAGCCCTGCTGARATCCAGCCACCAATACCTGATTTTCTCGCCTTCCACAGCTGCGAGAAACGAGACAGGCACCTGTGTGAAGGAACTTTTCCTTTCCTTCCTCCCAAATGCACCTCCCATTGCCATCACTGACTGATCACCTGGCCTCCTCTCACGAGATGTGCTAAAGAGGAGCTAATTTGCAATTTCAAGGTACTCTTGCTTCTCTTGTCACTTTTATAATCCTCAGCACTTCACTACAAGTACCCCATGAAATCATCTGAATAAACCAGTTGGAAAAATGGACAAGCAGAACATGTAAATCCAACTGGATTTTTGCCTTCTTCCCATTCAGTTCAAACTGTTTCTGAAAGGCCATGACRGGCTTGAAATCAAAGTCATGTTCCAAGTGGAGTTAAGATGCTGTGAGCAGARCACACAACACGAATGTTTGAAGCACAAAAGCTGCAGAGATTTCCCAATCTTGCATTGTCCTGCGGTAACCCCAGAGATTGTTCAGTCTCACCATGTTGTGAACACTTCCTCTCTCATTCCTGCTACAAGCTACTCCCTAGATTTAATCTAAATTCCTGACCAATTTTGATTCCATCAAAACTGCATTTTCTGGTGAGTTTTCCATATTGCTCTCACGSACGTCCACCAACAACTCCAAACACTCCCATATTTCACAGGTCAGCTTCTTCACATCTTTTTGGATTTTCGCCATGAAATCACATGGATTTTCCAATGGACTGATGCTGTRTGATTTAAACTGACAGCACCTAGTTTGAGATGAACTCCAGTTGAGGCTGTAAGTGTGGACAGAGAATCAATAACCTGCTGTCCTGGGGGACTTGCTGGTGACCACTAAGGTGCAAGTTTGCACCAACCACCCCTGCTCAAATGGGATGTTAAAGGACYCTGTCTCTCCTCCACTCACTCCTGTGCTCAGCCGTAGCTGTCCCCTGTGTGAAGCCTCACAAGGAGCAGCCAGGCACCTATTCAGACAGTTTGAAGTTAAAATTTTTCAGTTTCCATATTATTTTTGTTTTCTTAAAATCATACAGAAAACTTTCTAGTAATTTACTCTGTAAAAAATGCACCAGAGGGGGAGGAAACTTCACCTAAACCTGAACATTCATTTCCCATGTTGAGAACTACCCCTGTACATGTTCAAACCTCACTGCAATCTAAAGGGGGATTGTTAGTATTTACTGGGGTTTAGCGTAGGAAAGAGATGGGGAGGGAGAAGGGATTTGGGACAAAAGGGAGTGAAAGACCTTCATCAGCAATACCCACAGAAGGGTCCTTGTCACTTCATCCT
>NW_026623501.1:268415-302688 GCF_030028575.1 Malurus melanocephalus
CCCAAAGCTCCTGTACGATATCAGGTCTCCCCTTGCTGCTCACTCTCTTCCCTCTGCTCCTGCCTTTTCAGGACAGGACCACCTTTCCATCCTCGCTCTGCTGTGCAGCACGGAGCACCCCGGGGCTCACTGGCGGCAGCCGAGCTTTCTGGGGGCTCCCCCAACCCCAAACAACAACAACCACCTTCAAAGTGCCTCTCGCATGCAGCTGCTCCGAGGGCAGATTCAGGTTTCCCCCACCCCCTTCTCCCCTTCCCTCCTTACAACACCCACCTGGCAGAGAGTTAAAAACAATCTTTGAGTTTTTCAGGTGTGTTGGAGGGATTTACCTGACATATTCCACCAGCACCACCCCTCCACCCCCCTTGCAGTTGAAGTCCTGGATTTTCATGGCAATACTAGTTAATCTAACAGTAAAAAGGGCTGCAATTATTTGGCTCTAAGGCTTGGGTCTTTGCCCAGCTCTGACACACACACAACTTCACTTCTGCAGCGAGGGAGCGGGCGATGCTTCCCCTCTTCCTCCTCCTCCAGTCCGTCACGGAAGGGCTGGCGCTGCTGCGAGCGAGATCCACCCCTCGCAACTTTCTCCCTCGCTGCTCCCGACCGGTGCCGCCGGAGTTTCTGCCGGCAAAAGCCCTTCCTGCAGGAATTTCTCGGAGCCCTCTCCTCTGATTTGGAAGCACCATGGAGCCCCGGCAGCCAGCGAGGTGCTGCTGCGGGACAGCGTTTTCGGCGGAGGGAGCAGAGAGGCAGTAAAACTTCAGGAGAGGTTTCTCTCCTGTTGCAACAGGTAAGGCACGCTGCTCGCCGGTGTGGGAACTTGAAATGACTCAGGGAGCAGTCTGTACAGCATGGATAGAGGAAGGCATGCAGAGATTTAGTCGTGAAACTGCTTTTGCATGTGAGTAACTTTTGCTGGAAGCAGCCTTCTCATACAGAGAGAGCTTTGGGATGCAGAGGGGAGCCTTCACCTCTTCCTCCCTTCTGGCAGCCCGAGCATGGGGCTTGTGGAAGGAGGCAGCAAAAGCCTCATTCGTGTTTGCCTCTGTTTTTAGCTGGGAAGGTTCAGCAGGGTGCAGCCAGCGCAGGCAGGTGGGCTCTGCTATCAAAGGCAAAAGCGACGCTGCACAGCAAGGCAGGTGTGGAGAGGCTGAACAGAGAAGCACTCCAGGTGTCTGAAAGGGGCAGGATTTCTGCGGGGAGCAGGCTTGTGCTGGAGTAAATGGATGAGCTGGGGCAGGAGCAGTGATGGCGCCTGGCTGTAGGGTCGCGAACCGGGGCTGGGACCGCTCCCAACTCCATCCCCACATTCCCCATGAAGCCGCTTGCAGTGTCACCGCGAATTGGGCTGTGCCTTGGGGATCCCTGAGTGTTCCCCAGCTTCCCTGTACGCTCAGATAAGAGCTCCTCACCTGCCCTTTTCCCCTCCACGACGGGCAGCAGAGTCGGGGGAGCTGAAGCCGAGAGCCACCGTTTGTTTCTCTGCACTTTTATTCACTATCAGGTCCCTTACGACAAAATAAGATGCAARCCCAGTCCCAGGTCAGGGCGTGCGGGAATTATTTCCTATGTACGTGTGCAGCTCTGATAAAAGAGGTGAAAATACAAGGAGGGCGGCCTGGGCATTTGGGGCCAACGGCGCCCTTCCAAACTGCGGTTATCAGCTAATCAGCCTCCCGGGGAACTGAAGGCGRACTCGGTGGAGCACAGCACTCCAGGGGGGGCAAAGATCAGCGCTCACGAGGCTGGGGTTGCTTCAGAGAAAACCCTTCGAAAATGCTGCTGCTCCTTTGCGATTGTGGCTGCGGAGGGCTGAGAGTTTGCAGGATGTGTGGAAATTCGGGCTGTGTGGCAGTACGGGCTGGGAAGGAGAGGCTGGGCAGGTGAGACTGTGGCCAGCGGGTTCCTTCTTCGCCCAGGGTGCCCTGGATGCGGGCAGGAGGGCATGGCAATGCTCTGTTTGCCCTATTCGGGCACTCGGAGGGGTGAAGAGCAGGCAGGGGATGCGCCGGGAGCTGCCGCGGCTCTCCAGGCTGTCAGCTACAGACACCTGGCAGGTTATCGGAGCTTCGGGAAGGAAAGCAAACAGTCTGCATTGGGCTCCGAGGAAGGCTGGGCTGTCTCGGWATTCGGGACAGCAAAGTCTCGGGGCTTGGCATTGTGTACCTTTATCATCTCCTAATATGCAGCACACYTCACCTTATCGGGACTGGTTCAGGGACATCAGCCTGTCTGATCCAGGGCTGGGGTTCCCGAGGGTCTGGGCAGGCGGAAAGTCTCTAACCCAGCCAGGGAGTTGCGTTTCTGCTTCTCCCCAGCTGCCTGTTGTGCTCCAGCGGGCTGTGTGACATTGCCACAGTGAGCCCCCCGCCCTGCCTGCGGAGGGGAGAGCGCTGCACGATCTGCGCTGCTCCCGAGCCTTTCCCTGAGCTCCAGCTCACACCGTGGATGCATTTCAAACCCTAATGCTCTCAAACCACTGCAYCCCCAGCCCTGCAAACAAACAAGCTTCATTCATCTACGAAGGGAGAGTTCAAAGGAGGCACAACACCTGGAATCAAACATCTGTTAGGAACTAATGCATTTTGCATCCTGCTCTGCTGCCAACTGCTCCAAGGCAACTCCTACAGGATCGTTCCAGCTACCTGCACGCTACAGCAATGGCATTCCCTGCTCCGTGCACCTCGCTTTGTTTTTTGCCACGTGTGGAGCATGCAAGTGCAGCTGCWCCTCCAGCAGTTAGCAGTGGGCTTCCTCCTGTATCATGGACAAACATAAGAGGATTAAATACMCCTGAGCCCTTTTACTTTTTTTAAACTGGGTTGGCAGCATGGATGCTGCATTGTCTATTAACRAGCTGATTTGCTGAGCAAGCCATTTTTCCTTTAACCACACTTTTTCCTTGGCAATGATGCGGGTACGGGTTTATTAGCAAAGAAACTTTCTTCCCTAATTCTTGGAAGTCGGAGCTGCAGGGAGTGGCATGCTGCAAGGGCTGCTAGGGAGGTTTGTCGCTCAGAAATGAACAAGCAACAAGGGCTGAAATAAACCAAAGGAAATAGTTTCTTTTTCTATAGGGAGGGCATAATTAAATTGTGGAACGCGTTGCCACAGGATATTGAAGAGTCCAAAAGTTGTGTTTGGTTTCAAACAAGTTTTTGATCCATTTGGGATGGATGGCTCCAGTGAAGGTTTTTAAATGCAACAGCCCATGATCAATCACGTACTTGCTCTGATGCTGAAAAGTGGGAAAAGGAACAGGTTACTTGTGCCTGGTTTCTTGTGCTCCCCCACCAAGCCATCAAAACTGGSCATTTTGAGAGAGAGAATAGAGAAGCAGCCAAGCAGAGCTATTTTGATGCTCTTACGCTGTGGGACTATTTTTGACTGGCTAGGTTGTCCGTGTGATAGATGCTGTGACTCAGGCAGCCTGGGAGACGCTGGTTATGCCGTGAATAGATGCTCCATATGGCTCAGGTTGACAGGGACACTGCGTGCCTGGCCTGGCCTGTCACAGGTGCTCCAAGCACTGTCCATGCACCATTGCTGGCTCCACAGAGGTGCTGGAGRTTCCAGAATTGTGCTTCCAGCAGAGACTGTGGAGCACGAGGGTGCTGGGAGCACAACAAGAGCTGACAAGGAAACACTGTGGCAATGAGACCAATCTGGGCAGACGCGTCTGTCCTGGGGGTTAATCTTTTCTCCGGTGAAATTCTGAGCTCGCCAGGCCAGCGGCTGGCTTTGCAGCAGYTTGTGCAGCACTGTGGACACAGTACAGGAGAAGGTGAGCGGCTGTAGGCAGGTCTGGGAGCTGAATGTTTTCTATCGGTTTGCAGGTATCCCATTGCATTCACTAAATGTTCTCCTGCAGGGAATTTTTGTGGCACAGCTACTGGCGTCCTGGCCAGCCATCGTTTTATGAGGGAGGATCATGCTCTGATTGTTTCATTCATTTTCTGCCCTCTGCGTCCTTACGCTGCCTCCAAACACCGGAGAGGGACGGGAAGGCGCAGCGCAAGGCAGGCAGATGGCAGCGGAGTGAGAGAGGCTGCCGGCGGAGCAGAAAGCTGCTCTCCGTGCTCACCTTCGGGCAGCAGAAGGGAGAGAGCAGCAGGGTGCTGGGCAAGGAACGAGAAAATCGTGGGATGAGCGCAGGGCCAGGTCTGCGGTGAATGAGAATTGCCGGGCGGGAGGGAAAGGTGAGGGAGGAGCGCGGTGGGCAGGGCGGGCAGGAGCTGGGCTGTCCCTGTCCTGTCCCTGTCCTGTCCCTGTCCTGTCCCTGTCCTGTCCCTGTCCTGCTGAGCGCTGGGGCTCCTCGCCTGTCCCCAGCAGGGCACGGGTCCCTCACACAGCTCTCCGTGCCAAGGTGCTCCTGGGCTCCTTCCCAGCAAATGTCACGATAACACGTGTGTTCTGCACAGGGAATCACAGACAGGGCGCTCAGGTGACCAGGGCAGCGCCACCAACACCCAGGCTGAGTTAGGGTGAGGACTCCCAGGGTCAGAGCCCCTTCAGCACTGGGCAGAGCTGCTGCTCTCTTCCAGCTGAGCCCTGTTTGGATCCCCAGCTCTGCGGGGTCAGATGGGAGCTGTGTGTCGGAGCCTCGGCTCTCCCAGCTCTGCAGCACCTAAAGTAAACAGATGTTTTGCGAGCAGCAGAATTCATGAAGCTGGGTTGCCTGCGGCGCTCCCTCTTGTGTGGATTCTCTGATGTCTRATAATCGGGTTGGGCTCACATTAGAGCTTTTTCTTCCAGCTGGGAGTCCTAATTTGGGTTTCTCTCCTCTCTCCTGCTGCTTTTCACAAGCTTGTGCAAAGTTAGCTCCTTTCAAGTCTTCACCTATCTGGTTAAATTTGGTGAAGCTGGCCAGTGGATCTGAAGGACTGACAATGTGGTCCCACACGCCAGCTTCCCTCAGCAGTCTGCAGGCAGGGGARTGATTATCAGTGCGAGATAACTTGCAAGTCAAGCATGGGGAAAAGGCTCAAGTATGAGTTTTGGCAGGAGAAAGCAATCAGAGAAGAGCCCAGGTCCCCTTGTGGGCTCTCAGAGCTCGTTTGCAGTGACTGGGTTATAAAACCCCCCATGGCAGCTGAGTCGAGGGTGAGTTGTGCACAGTGCAGGGCCATCTCCTCTCCTGCTCAGCTCATCCAGGTCCTGCCCTGTCAAGGGACAGCGTCCCACTCTGTTCCCACTGTCAGYCCTGCATGGTGGTCCTGGCAGGACCCTGTACAGGTCCACTGGCCACAGCACAACCAGGCCTGGGGAAGGCTGAGCTGGCTCCGAATGGAACCGTTTTTAGCAATCCCTGCAGCAATAGAGCTTGACTGGAGAAAAATATTATTATCTCTGCCAGGTCTCCCAGGCTGGGGCCCAGACTGCCTCACATAACGCAGAAATTCACAGGCTTCCCCCAAACTCCTCCAGGAGAGTTTCTATTCCACCAACACCCCAYAGAGGCTGCCTGTCCAAGCTCCCTGAGGTACCCAGAGCTGCCAGGGTTGAAGCACCTGCCTGGCCCAGCTGGCAGATGATGGAAGGAATATAGGAATATCTCTGTAGCGCTTTAGGGCTGTACCTGCTCTGCTCAGGGACATGTGTGTGACCCCCTGCCACGCTGAGCAGGCCAAGGAGAGAGTCACTGCTCTGTGAGCCAGTATGAGACTCATAAATGCCATGGCTTTCCATGGCTCTGCAGCTGAGGAGCTCTCAGTACAGCCCACCCCAGCAGCTCACAGCCCCTCTGGGAACAGAGCTGAGCCATGCCATGGKTATGGTCTGGCACTGCCACTGACAGGAGCAGCATTCCATGGGACACTCCGAGCAAAGGCAGCCCTTGGTTGTGAAAGGCACGTGCCCCGGGTTCTACATGACCAGCCACCTCGCTCCAGGCTGTGCAGCAACCTGGAAACAATTTCCAGAAGTCTGTCCAAGCCATTCAGAGATTGGAAAGTYGAGATGGGGAAGGAGCAGCCCGACTGTGCCTGGATGGAATCTGCAAGTCCAGCAAAAAGCTGCACCCACACTAACACAGCCCCCGAGCAGGCTGGTGCAAGCAGTTCTGCAAACATCAGCCCTAAGAAACCATCCACAGGCGCTGGAAAACCCCGAGATAGGCAGAAGAAGGAAACACCGTAACTTCAGGGGCTCTGTTCATTAGTTTCTGGCTTTGTGTAGTACCYCCAGGATGTGTTTCTTCTGCTTCACTGCAAAACCAAGCAGAGACTGCACAACCGAATGCGGGAGCAAAATCTCCAAAGGTGGGATGGTTCTGTTTGGTTGTTTTTCAAAGTCCAAGAAAACAATTTGAAAAATACCTGTCTCCACAGAGAATTCAAACCCCACGGGGCTGAATGTGAGCAGCCATCAGGGAATGCCCAAATGGAAAAGGATCCAATTCCCACCAGAATCACTGTGGCAAAGGAAAGGGCAAACATTAACCAAGCAGCCCAACCCCCCCTCAAGGTGTACTCGGACTATTTCAGCTTTAGGAAGCAAAACACCTCACAGACATGGCCAGCAAAGTGTCCCTTTGACTCTGTGACTTTGCAACACTGAAAGGGTCTGCTTTCTGGTTGATCCTACAGCTGTAAGGGTATGAAAGGGCCTGCTTTCTGGTTGATCCTTCAACTGTAAGGGTATGAAAGGTTGATCCTTTTTGCCAGGCAGCTGTAAGGATATGAAAGGGTGTGCTTTCTGGTTGATCCTTTTTGCCAGGCAGCTGTAAGGATATGAAAGGGTGTGCTTTCTGGTTGATCCTATTTGCCAGGCAGCTGTAAGGATATGAAAGGGTGTGCTTTCTGGTTGATCCTATTTGCCAGGCAGCTGTAAGAACATCACCCCATCTGTAGCTGAACCCCTTCTGCTCAGCCAAGCCAGGACATGATGTCCCATCTCCTATTGCCTTTCCCAAAACCTTGTACCCACCATCTCATAGGATCTACTCCCTTTGCTCTTTGTCTCTGTTTTCACAATGACCATTGAAAAGCATCGTTAAAGTGATTACTTGAACAGGCAATCTCATCTTCTGCTTTTCCCTGAACTTCCTGTTCTTGTAGCTTCTGTCAAAGAAGTTGATGTGTTTTGGGGTGATTTTGATTGGTCTCTRTCCTGGGGAAGAGGCTATTTCTTGTATTGAAGGAACAATGGAGAGGACATGGAAGTAGGCGAGGGAAGAAAGAGAATTTGGGATGTATGCTGGCAAAACAGTAGTAGGGGAAGAGGTGTCCTTATTTTCCAGTGAAAATGAAAATTTTTTCTTTAATCTTCTGATCTCAAAACTGTGGGCCAAGCCCCCACCACAGCTCGTGAGCGGAATGCTGCTCTGGGTGCACTCAGTATTCGCTTTGTTTTGTGTTTTGGGTTTTTATTGCTTTTAAATGCTCCTCTTAAGGGAATCAGAAGGTGGGGCTGGGGCCACACCTGCTTCCTGGCAGGCTGCAGCGCTTTTCTGMGATATGGCCAACAAACAGAGCCGCCCACACATCTCAGGAGACCCCCAGAGGGCCCCCAGAGGACCCCTGGCCACTGGCCCAGCTGCCTGGAATAGCCTTGTCCTGCCCCAATCCCCCGAATCACCCAAATCACCCACGTCCAGGGCCTCCCCACGCACACACCTCCAGTCTCTGCACCGTGTTTGTGCCCTCGTTTCAAGCCGACAGATTTGGGCATGCCTTTGACAGAGGTTCACGATTTGGATGTTAAATTTAGACGCGCGCTCGGGCTCTGATTAGAGATACCCCGGCTGTTTACTGCCTTTGCGGGGAGTTTGCATCTCCAGGGCTGAGGGCGAAGCCCCCCGAGGCTCTCTGATCCTCGTCTGGTGATTAGGAAAGGAGGCTGAATCACCACATAATGARGCCCTGGTATTTCCCTCAGTCGGGAGCGTGCCTCACCTTCTGCTCTCCATCCCACTGGTGGGCTTCCTCCAGCATTTCTGCCTCCCCGTGTGCTCCCAGCTCCAGGAGGGCATCTGTGCCCAGGGAGCCATGGAAGAGAGAAGTGGAGAGCTCTCAGGAGTGGGAATGAATTACCCCATGAGATGAGAGACCAGAGAGAGGCAAGTGAGGGGTGTTCAGGCATTAAATGCTTGCAGTTGATCTGGCAGTCCTGACGTGGGTATGGCCCTTGCATAGGTCTCGTGGATCACACACTACTGTCAGCACGGGACATGGGGTAGCACAGCTCAGAAAAACAGGAGAAATGGTTCTTTTCATCTGCATGAAAAGTCTGGTTGATTTTGCCCAGTTTGAGCTCAGAGATCCTTGAATTCCATTGCAAGGACCCCTGAGCTTGGCAGTGCTGCCCCTCCTTGCTAGCCCCCTGCATTTGGGGATAAGGACCAGTTAATTTTTTTTTTTTTTTTGCTAGTTTTATGCTGTGCACTGCTTTTAACCCACACAACAAAACCAGAGTTCATTACTGTCACCTTGCAGGGTCAGTCCCAAAGGGGCTTTCCCTGGAGCTGAGCCAAGGGARCAGTTAACCAGATTTCCCCTTTCTGCAGAGCACTGTCCCCCATTTTTCTATTAATGTTCACCCTGGCCTTGGGAAAGGTCCCAGTCCCACTTCTGGATAGTTTTGCGTTGTGACTSTGGCATAAATGATTCCAGAAGCAAGGCACAGAGCAGGGACAGCACAGTCAGCCCCTGGGACATCTGTTACACTTCAAATTGTGCTAAAACCATSCTGGAGAAAGAGAGCAAGACCTTCAGAGCATGATTGCTTCCCAGTGCAGCCTACTAAAGGAGAAACTCYGGGCTGCAAGCAGTAGGTGAGGATTTCCAGGCCCACGGTGGAAAGTTGCTGTCAGGGGACACAACAGACTCTGTGTGATATTGTTCAATTGAGCATGGTCCTAGACWTGGAAAGCTGATGGTGACAATTATCTCTAGATAATTCTCCCTAAGTTTTGACTGTATCTTTCATAGTTTGAGATCATTTACAGAGGAAATGAGGCTTCTGCCTCCTGCACCAGATGTGTAGTTACTTTCCATCCCTCATAAAAACTGCTGAAGCCATTGATTGCTTTCAGTCCACCTTGTAATTGAGAGCAAAGCTCTAAGAAATATTGAGGTCACARCAGGTTTTGCAAAATAATTATCTGGACAGAGGAATAAAACCCTGCTAATACAGAGGGGGAAAACAGCAGTGTAAGTGAAGCCCTTCTTAGATGTCAGGAAGTAYACAGGGAAGAGTGAGGTTAAATACATTCCAGGAGAGATCCAGACGAAAGCTTGCATCTTGTTAAATGCCAGAAACCCCACTCCTTGCTCAAGGTTATCCTCCCATATTGAATTGCTGGTGCTTAGGAAGGCATGTGCTCTGGCTCCTGCTTTTCTTGTGGTTGTGGAGTTCATAACGTCTCTGCTTTGTGGGTTCTCTGATGTCTTACAAGAGATGAGTTCACATTGCCGTTTCAGTACAATTCAATTAAAAAGTCAATTAGCCCAGATACAAAGCGATGGGGCTTCATTAAGGCTGCTGTTGGTGGAGCAGCTCTGGTTTTGCTGCTGGTTTGTTCTGCTCGGCTCTGGACCGTGTGTGAGTCGCCCCGCTCGCAGACACGCGCGAGCAGCTTCTGCCCAGGTTCAGCAGTTGAAAATGTTGGAAGGGAGTAGCTCTAGGCAAGTCSCTGCATGCTGCACAGCTCCCAAGCGCTGTTAAGTAACAAGAAACAAGCAGAGCTTTTAAGAACATGGTTTCCAACTTCTCAGAAGGGGCCGCATGCCTTTCTGGGTCACCCGTCCAATTTTTCTTGAATTTTCTTTATTTTGCCCTCCAAGATTTTCTTTAATTTGCATTTTGAACTGTGTTGTRTTTCCTAGAAGTGAAATGAGGGCACCAAAAAACGAGTCTGAATTTGGTCAAAACTGAATCGTGTTGGTTTCTCTACAACTTCCTGTAGTTGCACTTCAATGTCAGGTCATTTGTTTCAAAAAGGAATGACCACAGAGAGATTTTTGGATGGTTGGCATCTGTTCACCTGGGAGAAAAAGATTTGAATCAAGTATGAAATTTACAGCTTTGTACTTACCAGTAATTAGATATGTCAGTGAGAGAATATGACACATACTGTTAGTYGGGCTCTAACAATTTGTTCCTAACATTCAACTTGAGTTATAAATTGAACTTGTTCTGGCTCTTAAAGAGATGAGTCTTGAAAAAGTGTCTGGAAAAACAAGTCTTCCCTGTTTAAATTAGGAATGTGCCAAATGACTGGCAGGTACTTGATATATAATTTAAATTTAAAACAGGAAGAAACAGTTCTAGATAAAGATCTCCTTGGATATCTAGGGGAAATATATGCGCCTATATTTAGCTTATCCCTGGTTTCAACCCCTAACTGCACACACAGCARCACGCACTTAGCTTTTGAAAAGAGCAGGCCTTGATCCTTTAACAAGCTCTGCAAAGCTCACTAATAAAGTTACATCCCTTTAATCACATATGTGCTCCCCAGTTCCTTCTTGGATACACCTTGCTCTCAGAGGTAAACCATGGAGCCACGGGTGCTCTGGAGTTGTCAGAGAAGGAAGCTGATGGTAGGTGGTCATGGATGGCAGATCCTCCGCAGGAATCCTGACCCTGGGGCTTTGCCATRAGAAGGCAGGAGCCAGAGAGATTACTCAAGGGTTGAGGGTGACATGGGCAAAGTGTCTTGATGGAAACCTGTTCCTTCAGTCGGCACAGAGGAGGCAACAGGGTCAGGCCTGTGAATCAGAAGAACTTTGAAATAACTGAGGCACAGCTTGGCTAGAAAGGGAGTGAAAGCTGTTGAAAAGGTCACATTGTGGAGCTGTGCCTTCAGAAGGAATTTGTAAAACACGTGTTCCCCATCACTGCTGGGGAAGGACAACACGGCATGTAGTACAGGGAAGACAAGTCATGGAAGAGGTGCATGAGTCAGTTTGTACGTGGACTGTTGGAAATACTTTTCAAAAACTTATGTGGAGAGAGAATTTGAGATGGAGAAGGGAAGCTGGAGAAGTAAAACAGGAGGGAGTTTGGATTGGGGGTGGAGAGTTCTGATGTGCTGTTTGACTTGGGAGAAGGCAGAAAGAAGGAAGGGCAAGATTGTTCACAGAATGGGAGCTCTGCCTGGTCAGAGCATCTTGGACGACTTTGTGCATTTTGCCCTCTATACAGACAAAAACTGAAGCAGGGAAAGTGAAGAAATCTGAGCCAGCATGGGGATGTGGGAGGTCTCTCACTGGGGCAGAGGGAAAAGGAGCTGAGCTGACAACTGCATCAGTAAAGGTCATGGCAGTCAGAGCAGGGGAGGTGAGGCTGAGCCCACAGAGACTTCTTTCTGTAACACACTGACCTTAATGAAAATTACCAGTGTTCTTCCTTTGACACCTGCAGGGCTCGAGGAGACACCGCACCATGGAAGTCTCCATCAGGAGGCATTTCCTGAGTGTTGCTGTTTTCCTGATGCATTGTGTGGTCCACGAGGCGAACTGTGAGAAGGGCAACACTTCCCCTCTGCACTTCACCCACTTCTTCTACAATGCCACCATCTATGAGAATTCAGCCCCCAAGACCTAYGTGGAGAGCTACGTCAAAATGGGCATTTACAAGAGAGACCCTGAGTGGGACATCAGGTACAGAATAGCCTCTGGGGACAGCACYGGTCTGTTTAAAACAGAGGAGCACGTGATTGGGGATTTCTGCTTCCTGAGAATAAGAACCAGGAGCAGCAACACAGCGCTTTTGAACCGTGAGGTCAAAGACAGTTACATGTTAATAATCAAGGCCACGGAGAGCACCTTTGCSTACGAAGCCTGGGCCAAAGTCTTGATCCATATTCTGGACAGAAATGACTTGAAACCTCTCTTTTCACCCCCCTCCTACAAAGTGTCCATCAGAGAAGACACTCCTCTGAAAACAGTGGTCAGCACGCTCAGTGCCACTGATGCTGAYGCTGGCCAGAATGCAGAGTTCTACTACGCCCTCAACACCAAGTCCAACCTATTCACCGTGCACCCCACCACGGGGGCAGTTATGGTCACAGGCAGGCTGAACAGCACCCATCGAGGCAGGCATCACCTGCAGGTTTTGGCTGTGGACAGAATGAGAAAGATCACGGAGGGGAATGGCTTTGGGAACTTGGCTAGTCTCACAATCCAGGTGGAGCCATCTGCCAGGAAAGCCCCCTCCATCTCCTCAGTGAAGGTGACACCACCTGACTCAGATGAAGACTTTATCTATGCAATTCTCTCTGTAGAAAGTGGTGACTCAGAAGCAGAAATTGATTCRATTGACCTTGTGGATGGAGATCCGGGAAGACATTTCAAAGTCATCAAATCCTACTTTGGGAGCAGTGAGTTTGTGATTGTGTCAAACAAGGAGATAAACTGGTTACTTTACCCATTTGGTTTCAACCTCAGTGTGCAAGCCAAGGACAAGAGCAAGCCACCACTGTTCTCTCCTGTCAGAGTTGTCCACATACCTCCCTCCAAGTATGTTTCTGCCAAGTTTGAGAAAGAAGTGTACCGGGTCCAGCTCAGTGAGTTTTCTCCAGCTGGAAGCCAAGTTGTTATGGTGAAGATCACACCAGTTTTCCCAAATCTTAAATATATCTTGAGATCTACTCCTGACAGCGCAGGCTTTAAAATCAATCCTCACACTGGGCTGATAACTACAGTCAGAGCAATGGATTTCCATGAGCAGCCTAGTTTTGAACTTGAAGTCACAACCAGTAACAGTCACACATCCACCACTGTTATCATTGASATCACTGACTGCAACAACCATGCTCCGAGTTTTACTCAGTCTTCGTACCACGCGGCCTTTGATGAAAACGTTCCTCCTGGTACCAGTGTCTTAACAGTAAAGGCTACAGATGAAGATGAAGGAGACAATGGCTTTGTCACCTACAGCATAGCCAACCAGAAATCAGTTCCCTTTGTCATTGACCCCTATTCTGGCGTCATTTCCACCACCAAGTCRATGGACTATGAGTTGATGCAGAGATGGTACCACCTGCGAGTGTGGGCGTCAGACTGGGGCTCRCCCTTCCGCCACGAGACGGAGGTGTACGTCTCCCTCACGCTGAGCAATGTCAACGACAACGCTCCCGTGTTTGAGAAGGCGAGCTGCAGTGGCACCATCCCACGGGACTTTCCAGTTGGGAGCCCTGTGGCCACRGTCTCTGCAATCGACAGCGACGAGCTGCAGCGTATCAAATACGAAATCAAGTCTGGCAACGAGCTGCAGCATTTTGAACTGAATCCCATCTCTGGAGTAATATCCCTTAGAATATCTCTGCGAGATCTTCCTTCTGAACAGCCACTTTTCTACTCTTTGAAAATAACTGCAACAGATGGAGAGAATCACGCTTTGCCGACATCTGTAAACATCACTGTGGTCGGCCAAGGTCTCCCCGTCAAAATGCAGTGTGAGGAAACGGGAGTCTTGAAGCAGCTGACAGAAACCATCATACAYTCCATCGAGTCTCAGTCTCAAGGCCATGGGCAGGATGATGAAACATCTCTGAACTTGCACCTTATAAACCATAATGCTCCGAAGTTTGATGACAGCTTTCCACGATCTATTGATATCACAGAGACTGTTCCCGTCAACTCAACCATTGCCGATCTTTCAGCTATTGATCCTGACACTGGTTTTAATGGAAAATTGGTCTATGTGATCTCAGATGGAAATGATGACAGTTGCTTTACCATTGACCTGGAACTGGGTCTCCTTCAAGTCCTTTCTCCTTTAGATCACGAACGAACCAGCTTTTACATTCTTAATATTACTGTGTACGACCTTGGCACACCACAGAAATCATCTTGGAAACTCTTGGCTGTGAATGTGCTGGATACCAATGATAACACTCCTAAATTCTCACAAGGTGCCTATTGGGTGGCAATACCAGAACACGTAGCAGCTGGGACAACAATAGCTCAGCTGAAAGCAGAAGATGCTGATACAGATGACAATGGGAGAGTGAAATACTCTCTCCTAACCCCCACGGACAAGTTTGCCATTAACAGTGTCACTGGAGAAGTGACAGTTACAGGGGCTCTAGACAGAGAACTGTGGCCTASCTATGTGCTGAAAATAGAAGCAAGAGACCAGCCCAAAACAGGCTTCCAGCTTTTCTCCATTACGGACCTCGTCGTGACCCTGGAGGATGTAAACGACAACACCCCACAGTGCCTCCCAGCCCTCAACAGCGTGAAGGTCCCCGAAGACCTGCCCGTGGGGACCATTCTCCTCTTTCTGGAGGCTTTTGACCCYGATGCTGGCTCTGGGGGGGAGGTGAGGTACAGCCTCATTAACAATGAGGAGATGATGTTCCATGTGGATAAGCTGACCGGGGCGCTCCGGTTGGAGAAGGAGCTGGACTATGAGAAGAGGGACTCCTACAATCTGACGGTGCAGGTCAGTGACGGTGGGAAGCCCTTCTCTCGCTCTTCCCTCTGCCACCTGGAAGTGAACGTCGTCGATGTCAACGAGAACTTGCACCCACCACGCTTTGCCTCCTTTGTCTTCAAAGGTTGGGTGCAGGAGAACAGCCCTAAGGGCACCTCGGTGATGGTGGTCACRGCAAAGGACATTGACAGGGGCAAAGATGGAGAGGTTCAGTATTTCCTCCGAGAAGGCACTGGCCTGTCTGTCTTCCACATMGAAAAGGACACAGGTAAGGACATCTTAATTTAATTAGTGTACCTTAGAGGCTTAAACCACAAACTGTGTTTTGCCTGACCATTTGCAGTGTTCTGTGCATTCAAGCCTTTCTTGCTCATGCTGGGTTATACTGAGTGTATCCCTGGATCTGGCTAGGAACAAACAGGGTTTTTACTCCTTACAATAATGGCAAATCAGTGTCTGTCCTCCCCCAGAATACCAAGATCTTCTCTTTCACTTCTGTACCAGAAATGACCCTCAGCACAAGCAAACCCTCGCCTTCCCCATAATCTCACAGCCACACACAGTGGGTGCCAGAGTTTGTGTCTGCAGCCAAGAGCGGGAGGCAGATTTGAGACTCAGACTGCTCTGGCATCAAGGCCTAAGTGGTCTGAGTTCCTTAAATCCCTCACAAACACGCTCTGTCCTTCTCCTAGGCACCATACGCACCATAGGATCACTCGACCGAGAGGGAACGTCTCACTACTGGCTGACTGTGCTGGCTCTTGATCTGGGAACAGTTCCTCTGTCTTCTGTCACTGAAATTTATATTGAAGTCACTGATACCAATGACAGCCCACCTCAGATGTCCAGACCTGTCTTCTACGCCTCTGTGATGGAGAATTCCCCAYCAAACACATCCGTCCTTCAGCTTGATGCCTTCGATCCAGACTCTAGCTCAGAGGGAAAACTGACTTTTCACATCCTAAGTGGAAATCCTCAAGGACTCTTCACCATTAACCTCCTTACAGGTAAGACTGACCCAGCTCAGCATTTGTTTTTGAGGCTTCCAAGTGCCCAGAGGATGTTACATATTCAATATAAACAGCCCACACAGCTGCCTTTGTCACACCTTCCTCCTGCAGCAAAAGTCCCAGTCTCCAAATACGCTCTGTGGGGAGTCTGAGGCTTGAAACCCTCAACCTGAGGGCTKCTATTTGCATCCAGATGGCTCTTAGAATGACACAAATGTGCTGCTTTCAAAGGCCTAAACGCAACCAGGCAGTTGTTTTTAGTCTTTCCCCTTACAAACAGCTGCCCTGTTGCACGGCCTGAGCCAGGGAACACCCTTCTGGAGGTGACTGTTCCTGAGACAGACCCAGGCAGGATTAACAAAAATTAATTCCACTGCACTTAAAGGCTCCACCCATTCTCCRGCACTATTAATTCAGCAAGTGCAGTAAGCCTCTTCTGCCATCTTCCTAGACCGTATCTTTCATCTGAGGATTATTTACCAGATCTTCCAGAGCCATCAAAAACCCGCTGATGTTTTGTGTAAACAGCTTCCTCAAACTATCCCAGCAGAGCTGACATTGGGCCAGTCTGGCAAGGAAAGCTGTGCCGAGCCCTTCATGCCATCAGCTCCTGGGAGARGAGGGAAGGGAGGGCACAGAGCCTGAGTATGGGAGAGGATTAATTGCATGACTTTGATCTCCTGCAGACGATAAAAGCAGTTCAGCTACTGCAGTGGGATGGAAGCTTGCTCTCAGATGAGCAGCTGGATGCATTGAAAAAGGCTRGAGCTGCTCTCAGCTTCGTGTTATGGTGCAGTGGCTGTCTAGTGGTGCTAAACAGCTGGCTAGGAAGGGAATGGAAGAAAGAAATTGTTATTGTTATGAAACACCAAAATCCTTTTGTCAAGAACTTGACAGGATATGTTTACATGACCCAGTGTGAATTCACCTGCAGATGTCAGCTAACTGTGACCACTGCTGGCCACAGCTGTAGCTGTGCACTGCCAGAAGCTTTTTAACCTGGTCAGGACATTGCTYTGCATCCACATTTCCCACATAATCCAAACAGCTTCGGGACAGCTTGCACAATGCAGGGTTCCACAGAAATGTGCCTGCAGAAGTGCTGTGGCATAAAACCACTGCATTTTGGATGGGATGTGGAGCAGGAACAGCTATGAGGAGAGCAAGCTGGCTCCCCTCATCAGCTGATCAGCCATGCACCCTGCAGGAAATTCAGCCTTTATGCTGCAGGCAGAGCTTCAGCCCCGTGTGAGTGCAAAGTCACGTTCCACARCAAAATGAGTGACACTGGCAAAATCCAAAGGTTTGCCAATGAGACACCTCATCTAAGCCAACCCATCAATCCCCATTTTAGACAAAAGAAGCTCTCTCAGGTGTGAGTCAGCTCCTCTCCTCTCTCTCTGCACTCAGGTGATTTGCATGAAAAGAGTGATAAGTTTGTCAGTTCTGTAAGAAACCCATGGGCTGATCTTATCTCCTGGACAGTTGCTGGAGGTCTCTTCTTTAAACCTTGAGCTTAGAGGTTGTTTRAGGTCCTGCTTCCAAGCCCTGATGAGGATTCAGTTATCCATTGTTCYACTTCCATGTCACCCAAAAGAGCTTGTAATTACCTGTGAGCATTGGCATAAAYTGAGCAGTTATACCCTCATGTTTACARTATCTAAAGAGAATGCTRCTGCTGCTGCCAGAAAGAATATCASAGCTTGTCTAACRTTCAGGGCTGCAGGCAGCTTCTTGGAAACCCAGTGGTATTTTCATTCTACAGGCTAGTTGCTCCATTAAGTAAAAGAAAACTGTAATCTTTGGTCTCAGCTTCAGTGCAGCACTGGAAGATGAGCTGTTGGTCTTTCAGGGCCTGGGCATCCCCATTAGTGCAGGATTGTATTCAGAAAAAGAGGATTATCCAAGTGCAGGGCAGAAGACTGTGATCAAGACATCTCCTTTTCTCCTGTCCCACATGGTCATTGTCATCAAAGGACAAATAAGTCCCATTTGCACCAAAATAAGCCAGAACACGAGAGAACCAGAGGTCAGTCTGTGTCTCTCCTAGGCTGGTTGTGGCCTCCTGGCAAAGGGAGAGGAGGAGGAAGTTTGTTCTCATCCTGTGTCCTAGTAGGAATTAAGGTCCTGATGTACTGCTACGACAGGCAGACAGCCCTGCAGAACAACCCTGGATAATCATTTAGTTCCCAGAGACACTACTGAAGGTAACCTAATCCTGTTCATGGTCCTGTGTTTGATCCAGTCCCTTGACACAGGGTGGATTGACCAGCAAAGCCCCCCAACTTCTCCTAAGGCCTTGCAGGGAGCCAGGAATGGCTGTGATAACTGTCCTGGGCTCCTCCAGCATCCCCAAACCACCACAGAAAGGCTCTAAGATCTTCCAGCTCTCAGTTCCCTAAAGAGGGTGGAGAAAAAGAGGGAAAATACATGAAAGGCTGATGAGAAGAGGGAACAAAACTGTGCACTGAGATGAAAGCTCTGTGCCATCGGCGATGGAATGTCTCCAGCCCAGCCTGGCAGCTGSTGTGAGCAGTGTTTGTGGGAGACAGGAATAGATAGAGAGATGGGCGGATAGTAGGGTTTGGGGTATTCTTCTGCTGGAAGAGTTTTCAGCTTGTTTTGTGCAGGGTTTGATGTGAAGRGGGTTCGAGTTCAGACAGGACCAGGAGGAACAGGGAGGCTGTGGCAGGAAAAGTCAGGATGAAGCCATTCATCCTGCTGAAAGGCTGTTTGGATTATTTGTCTCCAGCTCTCATCTAGTGCTTGTTCTTCTGGTGTTTTTTTTTTTTTCTGCTGTGTCCGTGGGCTTCCCCAGGATTTCTGTGGTTCCCTGCATTTCTCTGTGAGGAAGGACATCTTGCCCTTTGGGTCTGAGGGATGTTTGCACTGCTGCTCCCCAAATCACCAAAACMCACAGCTGAGCATGGAGCAGTGCACAGCAGGGTCAGGGCAGGAGGAGGAGAAGAATAAAAGGTTAAATGGAAGCAAGAGTGAAACAAGAGTGAGACAAGAGAAAGAGGATTTTGGGAGAACAGCCTCTTCCCTTCCCAGGCTCTTGTGAAAGCCTCAGTGCCTGCAAACCTGATTCTGGCTATTTTAACTATCATAGATTTTCCCCCCTGCAGCAAGGGCAGGGGGCCAGCAACCTCCACCCCAGCCCTGTTCTTGCCAGCAGAAGTTATTATTATTTTTTGTTCCCTGACAACAATGCCCTGGTAATTTTGGTTCTCCTGTTCCAACATGACCAGCCTTCCTCTCTGCCCTTTTCCAGGCAGSAGAAAAGCAGACAATCCTTTCCCAYTGCTGCGTGTGGATGGGCTGCTGTTGCACAGTTTGTGCCCACCTGCGTGCAGGCAGCAGAAGGGAGCGTTTCTGGACCTTCAGGTGGATGCAGAGCTTGGCTAATTAGCCACATGCAATTAGGACCWTTGACAGTTCTGTTCACTGTCTGCAGGATTCAGCAGAAACCTTCAGGGCCTCATGCAAGAACAGAGATAAAGGACACCCACTCAATTCCATCTCACATCCCTTGGGACAGGCTGGATGGGGTTTTCCAGCAGGGCAGGGTACTGATAACTCACACACAGGCACATGCAGACACAAAACACTCATTAAAACTGAGAYGCACTGCCCAGGCCWTGTAGGGGACAGCAGAAAGAACCARGGAAYYRTGTCCCCAGGGCACAAAAGCCAATGGCAGTTCYCGTTTAATAACAGTTTCCACTTCCATTTGAGCCCTCTGGCCTCACAGCGTGTATAACCAAGCAGCAAATGAAAATGTGCGTTAATTCCAGCGGGCTCCTCTCGGGATGGTGTGCAGTGTCCATCTCCCCCTCTCCGTGTGAACGCTGCTGGTGGTCTGTGCATATCGGGAGTGCCCAGCGCCAGCTCCAAACGGAAATTAGGGCAATTCACTCCCAACCACAAGGGCTTTCAATCCAGGGCATGGTGGTAACTGGCTCCAGAGGGGGAGCTGGGAGCTGTAGTTGGGCACGGAGTAAGGGACAGCTTGCCTGGGGTCGGGAGGAGAAGCCAAATCTTTGCCTTGTGGCACAGCAGATGTGAAGATAAACCAAAAGATTCCATCTGGTGAGACTCACAGCTGGGATACAGTGCAGGTTCTGTGATAGAGAGCAGAGTCAGCTCTTGTTCCCCCGGAGATCTGAGCATCTTAGGTGGTACAGACATTCAACAGTGTCGTTAAATTCCAGTTTATCTGCCTTCATTATAGTCCTTCTTTTCCAGCTCTAGAGAGCTGAGCTACAATCCTGTTTTCTTTCATATTTTTATTTAAGTCATGAAAGAATTTCAGGGTGTGGCCAAGCAAATCCAAATAGTCACTTCAGAGTGGTTAAGTTCCCTTCCATCAGCTGGCRTGCAGTAATCCAGGGCAAACAAGGTGTTAGTCTGCTGCAAATGGATTTTGCAACCTGGTAAACCAGAAATATTCCCAGTGTGCACATGGGTGTCAGGCTGCTCTGCTATCAGTATCTGTATGTCCTGTGAGCTTGTTAGGCCAGAATTATGAAGCACTCCCTGAGGTAGCTGGAGCTCTGGGCTTTGCTTCCCCATCCCAGCCAAACTTTTGGCAGTGAGGGTAGGAGCATCAGAGATCTCAGAGGGCTGCTGCTGGAATTCCTTCTCCAGGTCCCCATTAGGAGAGCATTTGCATGAGTTTTGCTGGTAGTGGAGCCCTACAGCCTCTCACTTAACCTGGGAGAGTTTTAAAAGCTCCTCAGCCAGTGAGCTCTCTGCTGAGTCCTCTTCATCTGCTGAGATGTTAAAAGGATGATTAGGGAGGGGAAACAAACCTCTGTGACAGACAAGCAAACAATTTTTCGAGCCATCTTGTCATAACACATTAAGGAGTGTTGATTTATGCTTGTAAAGGCATCAAATAAATGTTTAGCACCGTGGCTGGTGCCAAATGTGAATAATCCTGGAGAACAAGTGSAAACGGTGAACAGCAGTCACGTTCCAAACAGCTGCTCCTTGCTCCCTCCTTCAGCTGCCTGGTGTCTCCTGCAGCCATTTGGAATTTTCTCCTGCCTATTGTGCTCAGACACCAGAAGTCTGATACAGCTRAAGACAGTGCTATTAATTAAAGCTTTCTGCCTTTGTAGAGAATGAGAGTTCCCCAAAACTGAATGGTCAAGGCACTCAGCAAGGACTGTTACAAAACCAGGCATGGAAACAGAAGCCTCCACTCCATTCTTTCCACACTTGCATCTACTCAGTTTAGTCACTGACAGGCAAAAAAGAAACAATTATGATGATTTTGTTTCAACTCTGGTTTATTATTGCCACAATTCCTCCCTCCTGCACCCAGCCTATTCCCTGTGGTTAAACTACTGTATATTTTTCTGAAATCCCTCAAATCTTACAATTATTGTAGGATTCATCCTGTCTCTCAGCAAAGTTTAAATAACATGCCAACATTATTATTGGATGTGTACCTTATTTTTAACTCTAGTGCATTTGTTCTAGCAGCCGAGTAGAGGGTATTTCCCAAGACAGAAGACAAACTTTTGTCAAAACACTGTAAATTACAGAGAGCAGGGTTCAGCACGGGGAAAACAGGAGTCRAGACTTGTTAAGAGGCCAGACTTGTGCCAGCACATGCAGCATGTTTCTTACTTAGAGGCATAAGAAAAGTTTTGTTTTCATGGTCCTGCAGCTTTTCTCACCTAATGCCTTGCCAACCCTCAACCRATGCAGGCATCTGGTAGGTGTTCCCCCTCCTCCGTGGTGTCTGTGATCAGAGAGCAGGAGCAACACCTCCACAGAGGGATTGACGCTGGGAGAGGGTGGGTTACCCTCTGGGGGTATCTGTCTTTCCCCTCTGATCACAAAGGGAGCCTGAAACAGGGCAGGTGGGCAGGCTGATCTTGGGCACTCRGGGATCTGATCACCCCTGGCTTTTCTTGCATGCCGAGTCTTGGAGCTCAAAGGGTTTATTTCTTGGCAGGTCTGATTTCTACGACTTCACGGCAGCTGGATCGAGAATACAAGGCTGAACATATCCTAGAGGTGGGTAATGATGATTGTAATTAGCTTTATTTACCTACAAGTGTATTAAGTCCTCAAAGAGCTTTCCTTGCAAGTTGGAGCACAGAGAAAGAATCTCATCCCATCAGCTCCCAACTGCTGGGAAACTTAATTAAATGGTGTGTGTTAACCCCAGAGACAGCTGCAGCAGTACTGTGGGATTTATTGTTTTCTTGCTGGAGACKGGAGCAAAAGCCCTGTTCTGGAAGCTGTGGGAATGCAGGAAGAGAACTGGAACTGTCCTGCAGCAGAATGGTTGATATGTTATGGGGGAAAGAGCAAGACAGAGAAATCCAGCTTTGTTTATCTCATGGTATCAGACATTGCTGTGTAGTTTTGCTCCCAGCTGAGTATTCCCATCAGAAGGGTCTGGAGGTGTTCCACTCTCTCAGGGTGGTGGGGGATAACACATTTCTGTCCATGTGGACAGGCAGGGCAGGGTGAGGATGGCTGGTGCCTCMCCAAGCCATTGCAATACAAAAGTTTTCAGCAGTGTGAGCCCAAATGACCAGCCTGACCCGGTGTCCAGAGCAGCTGCCAGCAGGAACCCTGCAGGCTGGACAAGCCCTGCCCAGTGCCAGCTACAGCCACCAGGCTTGGCCTGGCAGAGGGGAGCAGTGCCTTTGGAAATGCTGAGATGCAAATGCTGACCCACACAAAACCCTGTTTGAGTCACTGCCCATCAGGATGGAGGCTGGCTGATCACACTCCAGGTCACATCTGAGGGCCCTGTCACCCCTTCCTTTGCTTGTTGACAGGTGGCTGTCTCTGACAACGGAGAGCCAGTGCTCAAATCCACCAGCAGAGTGGTGATACAAGTCCTGGATGCCAATGACAGCCCTCCCAGTTTCCCCCACAAGCTCTTCATGGTACAGCTCCCCGAGAGAGAGGCCTCGGAGACGCCCCTGCCCGTCTACAGGCTGATCGCTTCCGACCGTGACCAGGGCCAGAACAGCCASATCACCTACACCATCGAGGAGGAGGAGGAGGGGATATTCACCATCAACCCCACAACTGGCACAGTCTCCTCCAGGAAGGCTTTTCCTGCCTCTGAGTACAACATACTCACGGTGAGAGGGGAGGGGAATGGAGAGAGACCATGGGAACAGATGGGAGGAGAGGGAAAGAGAGAAAAGGGTGCAGAAAAGATTAAAGAAAGAAARAGATGGAGAAAATGCAGCACTGGGAGGAGAGCTTGAGTAAGGCAAATGCRTTACTCAAGAGAGAAATTAGGGGGGAGTGATAGGAAATGCAGAAGGTAAGAAGCTGTTAAAAATGGGTGGTAAATTTAAAATTAACCCTCAGAGAGGAATACAGAGATCCATGATTCCATGTGGATGTGGACCCAAACCTGAGCATTCTGTGGGTTCCACCCTCCCTCTGTTTGATCACACCATGGGGGTTTTGGTGTMGGCTCAAAGCCCTCTCACAATCTGTGGGTCCTTACAAGGCTTGTGATCCAGCTSTCTGCTGTGGATAGAGCTTGGCATCTTTACTCGATGGTAAAGAGGAATTTGGGTTGCACAGCTCTGCCTTGGAAGGGGCCAGACGTGGACCACTGGCTCAAGATTTGTTCAGTGGGATTTTGGGCACACTGGGAGCTGAAACTCCTGTGGGTGGGAGAAGGACCTTTCCACGGGGTTCCCATGAGCAAACTCAGCCTTCTCCCTGACTGCACATGCCTTTTTTGGCAGGTCAAGGCCACAGACGGTGGCAGCCCCCCGCTCTCCTCCCACGTCAGACTCCACATCAGCTGGGTCGCCCGGCCCGGCCCTTCCTCGGAACCGCTGGCTTTCGATGAACCCCACTTCAACTTTGCCGTGATGGAGACAGACCCCGTGAACCACATGGTGGGAGTGATCAGCATCGAGATGGGCCCCAGCCAAGTGTGGTTTAATATCACAGGTGAGACACAGAAATCAGAGCAGGGCAGCGGTGTCTGGGAGCGCTCGCTCCGGCTCCCTTGGCTTTCAGTGCTCGCATGCCTGAGCTAATGAAGTTGTTTGCTTTAGGTGTAGGTGAGCTACGGGGACAGCTTTCTCACAGGCACCAGAAGGTTTAAACAGCCATTAGACAAAGCTGCCTGTCCAAGGCCTCCCGTGCCAAGTGCAATTACCTAACAYGCTTTTTTTAATGACATTCTGGAACTTGCCCGTGTTTGAGGTGTTCTCCGATGTCGCACGAGAGGCAGGGCATGCCGGTGCCAGCTCCTTCTGGGAATCGAGTGACACTGTTGGTTTTGCTAGAAGTGCCTGCAAGGATCCAGGTGTGTGGCTGGGTGTCACAGACTCCCCCCGTATCTCCCTCCTTGTTTGGTCTTGAGCAGRGAACTGAGAAGGAAGCATTCCTCAAAGACCTGGTCTGTCCCAACTTGTGGGGCTCTCCCTTCCACCTCACCACATCCCAGGGATGGGGTAGACATAGAATGTGGAACTCTAGGGCCTCCTCTAAGACACAARGTTCAGAGGGGACGTGGGCTGTCACCCCAGGGGACTCTGCAGGCAGYGTGTGCAGAACTGGTCCTTCCTACGAGGGCCAATTGTGCTCATGTAATTTGGTTTTGAAGTGGTGCCCCAATCTGCCTTGCACAGCCTTCCCTTGGCACTGCCTGCAGGGCCTGCCCTTGTCAGACAAAGCCCTAATTGGGCCAGTGAATAGCTTTTCCCCTGAAGGTGTTAGGGCAAGGATAATGGTGTGTAAATACAATTAAGCAGCAAGAGATGCAAGACTGCAAGGAGCAAGACAATATCAGTGAAAGGTTTATCCAGCATCAGCAGGGCCTGCTCGAGTTTACAGGATTAACGGGGTGYTCCTCAATGTTATCCCATCATTTCCCTGCTCAGTGCTGGAGCAGAGCTTGACCTCATCTTTCCCAGTTCCTAGAGCCCCAAGTGATGCTCGAGGCTCTCTTGGTTTCTATCCTGGTGGAAAAGGACAGGATTTTCTTTTTCTTGCAAGGGAAGGAAAGCATCATGGTAGCTGGCAACCAGGAGAGTGGTGCAGAGATCCAGGAGCCTTCAGTACCTCATTCGAAGTTTCCCCTTTCCCAGACCACAAAGGCTCTGTCACTGGGGTTGATGGAGTCTGCAAAAACTCTGACAAACCAACATATTTCTTAATCTCTTTCCTTTCCTGGGCTCCTTTTTTTCCTGTTTGACACTGTGCAAAGAGAGCTCTTCTCTGTTTTCTCAGGGAAAACCATCCATGGGTCTCTCTCCCTCTGTCTCTGCTTTTCTGTCTCCTTCCCAGCAGGAAAGCAGTGGTCCAGATGGCTGGTGAGCACTGCATTCCTCCAGCAAGGCAGGATGCATAATTTTACAACCAGCAAAGATTTTACCAGGCTGGTAATACAATAAACCAAATCCAGAGCATCCAGTAGCCAGGAAGGAAGAAGCTGGGACCTGGGATAAATCACAGAAAACTGTTTTAACCTCTCCATATCTGAGAACAGCACTGCAGGGTTTAATGTGCAAGAGGGGCCCAACAAGTGAGGCATGAGAAAGGAGCAGCCATGCCAGGGCTGAGCAGCAGTGGGGTGAGGGACAGCCTTGTGCTGCTGAGCTGCTCAGCCCTGCTGTTCCTGGCCATTCTCGGCCATCTGGGTTGGAGGCAACAGGCTCTGCACACCCTGCAAGCACCGTCTGCCYGCCCAACTGTTGGAGTTTGGGAATGCAGGTAGCTCACAGGCTCCCAGCCGTGGTGACGAGGACCATTGCTGATTGCCTACGGTGTGACCTTGGATCAGAAGCCAGCCAGAGCCATGCTCAGCCCAGCAGGTCCCTGATCTGTGCTAAGCCAGCGATGCTGCATGGCTGGAAACCTTCAGCAAACAAATCAATGCTCAAATGTTCCTGTTGCCAATCTAGCCAGGACATCACATGCATAAATGCATCCTTTCCCCTTCTCTCCTCCTCCTCATTTTCTCTAATTCCCCCCACCTTCCATTCCACTCTCCTTTGTCACCATCTGTGACTTTCTCTTTGTCCAGCTTCTCCTTGTCCTCCCTATCTCCTGTGTGCATCTCTCTATTCCACATTGTTTGGAGTTTCCAGATTTGGACATTGTTTAGAGTTTCCAGATTTGGGAGAAACCTTACCTGTGGCACTATCCCAGGTCCAGCTGACTGTAATTGCCCTCCTGTTCCCTTTTCCATCTCTCCCTTGTCCCAGGTGGTGACGATGACATGGATTTTGACATTGAAAAGAGTACAGGCAGCATGGTGATTGCGAGACTTCTGGATGCAAGGAAGAAGTCAAGCTACAACCTGACAGTAGAAGTCACTGATGGCTCCAGTACGATCAAAACCCAGGTAATGTTTTGTGTTTTTTAGTGGAGATCACGTCTAGAGGGAGCATATGCTAAAGGGAACCTTTCTTYTGAGTCTGCTGAGCTCTGGATCAGCTGCCAGGTGTAGGAATCTCCTTACACTGCGATCTTACACCACTCAGCAGCCCAAGACTTTGCAAATACCAAGCTAAGGTTGTTTTTAAGTTGGAAACATAATGAGTCTAGGACAGCCCGGGCCTTTTGTTGATCCCAGACAGCACCCTGGACACAACACCACCAGCCAGGCTGGAGGACAGTTCACACACACCCAGACCTCAGCTTGGCATCAGCCGTTTGGGCTGAATTACAGCACATCTGGGACAACGTGTCAACATTAGGGAAATATGTACACAGGTCAGGTTTGGGTCCGTGTTCCCACATCAAGGGGTGTTCCTGGGACATGCTAGCCCAGGTACAGCCAGTGAAAATGCATCTGCAAGAAATGAGGTCAGGCCTGGGCAGTGAGTGGGGCAGCTGCAGAGATGTTGTGTGCTCTGAGTTGCCCCAGATAAAGTAAGTGCTGGTATAAGGGGGCACTTTGCTCTTAGGCATGTCCTTGAACCCCAGCTGAAACGATGAGATTCGCCCATCTTTACCTTCCCTGCGCAGAGGTGTTCAGGCCTTGATCTTTCACTAGTCATTCTCCACACATRTAGAGCAGCCAGAAATCCAGCCCTCTCTGCACAGGAAAACCTAGAACGTGAGTCACCTGTCAGTGACGCTTATCGTGGGAAATTGGCTGCGGGGATGATGAGTGAGGAACTCCACCATTCCTGTGACACGTGATGCTAAAATGCTAACGGATGGCCACTTGTCTCAACTATCTTCAAGTATTGCACCAAATAAACAAACAAAGCCCCACCTCGCCTGGTGTGCATTCCCTGCCACCTCCCATCTCATCCCTGCGTTTATTTTGGCACTCAAGGCCACTAGCAGATGTCAAGAAACCTGCTCGTGCAAAACCCCCATGGCAWGCTCAGGTTTGCTAAAGGAAGCAAATTATTACACTTGGTTGGGACTTCCTGAGATGCAGGAAGCACATCAGGAGGAGGGTGAGGACAGCCAGGGTAGGGGACCACACAGAAGGATGCAGTGATTTCACAGGATTCAGGATTCCCAGGGGTTGCTGTTCAGTGCAGAGGGGAAGAATTGGCTAAAAAGTTTAGAACAGAAATTTTGCTTCTCCATGTACTTACTGCTCTTGACATAGTCCAGTTCCTCCCTTCTTTTACCAAACATTCCCTTCTGTCAGCCTTCTGGTGAGTGAAGAGTGGGGGTTGCTGTGGARGCCCCAGCCAGCAAAGCTGGCAGCACGGCTGAGCTGCTGCTGCTTTCCATGGCAGGCTGTGACTGTTTCCCCGTGTGCCAAGTACAGGCACGTTCACTGTGAAGGCATTGCCAGATTGGAGAGATTTTAAAAAAGGAGAGGAAGCAAACTGAAAAACACAAAGGGAAGGCACAGCAGGAGTTCCTTGGGGAGRAGTACAAAAGGGCTCCCAGTCATCACAGATGGCAAAGCTCCAAGAGTTGGAAAACTGTGATGGTGACGGGACTCAGAGTRTGTCAGTGCYCAGGMAGGATCAGYAGCTGAGATTTTACATTGCTGCRTGTCCAGTTGCTGCYCTCATTGTGCTGTCTGCYCCACAGGCATTTATCCACGTGATTGACATCAACCAGCACCGTCCCCAGTTTCTGGAGAGCCATTACGAGGTGAGGATTCCTGAAGATACCCCCTCAGGGAGAGAAATCCTTCGAGTCAGTGCRACAGACAAGGACAAAGGAAAGGGGCTCATCTACACCATCCATGGCAGYGTGGACCCCAAAAGCACGAGGCTTTTCCAGCTGGATCCAAGCAGTGGAGCCCTCACCACAGCAGAAGGCTTCAGTTCCCAGCCCATGCCTCAGCACACCCTCACAGTGATGGTGAGTCCTAACCCAACCYTGCTGAGTCCACCGGCTTGGCTGGGATAAATGGGTCACAGGAGAAATTAAAAGTGGTTTTAGTCCTTAGGGGAGGATTTGTCTACAACAATAGGGAAGAGGAAAGCAGGGTRGTAGCCTTTACAATATGGCTGAATGTAGTTAACACCCTACGTTCCTCTAACCACCTTCTTTGGAGGGCCACTGGATTCCTATAAAAGAAAACACAGTGAATAATRGTTAATGTTTGGTTTCAAATTCAAGGCTAAGCTTTGGTGCTRAAGCTTCCAGGCTCATTTCCAGCCRAGGGGTTGGTACCATTGCAAAACACCCCCCTSTGTAAGAGTGCTGATGAGTTACCTGGGAGATGGTGCTGGCAAGACTGGCTTGTCCCCAAGTGTGACTGTCCCTGTTCTTTCTCTCTGCTGTTCAGGTACGAGACCAGGAGGTCCCCATCAAGCGGAACTTTGTCCGAGTCACCATCCACGTGGAGAACTGCAACCTTCACCCTCCCCAGTTCGGCAGCATCCATTACGAAGCAGAAGTGCTGGACTCAGCCGTGGTGGGCACAGAGGTTATACAAGTCAGAGCCCTTGATCAGGACCAGGGAGCTAACGCTGAAATCCGCTACTCCCTTCAGGCAGGTGAGAGCCAATCAACAAGACAGTTTAGGTTATGATCATGCCTGCATTTCTGTGCTCTGACTGGTGGCCACTTGACCAGCTCTCCCTAGGTGTTGCAAAGAGCAGCTGGCTGCACAGTTCTAAAATGTGATTTTCTTCCTACCCAGAAAAATTCTAGAGTGAGTAGGTAGTTTCCATATTATGGAATATTAACATCCTTTCTGAAGAAGACAGCTTAATGTTGAGTCACTGGTCTAAGAAAAAACGTAGCTGGACAAGTCAGAACAATATAAAATCTGCTCTTGTCCATGGGAACAATTCAGTTGTTAGGCAAAAGTGCTCCAATTCCCACCATAGTCATCATCATTGCACTATTACTACCAAGAAACAAATCCTCAAGGAATGGTGAGAACCCTCTCAGCATTGGCTGCTGGTGGTTTTGAGTCATTCATGCTCAGTGGGCAAATATTTTATCATTCACTATAAAGGTTAAAACTTAAGTATTTATGTCTGTGCCACACGGCCTATTTAGCCTGTAAATTCTTCACAGGAGACAAGACATCCTTTGCTCCATCTTTCTCACTGCAATTTAGATCAAGGACTGAGGAATTTAATTGCTCCTGAAGTATTGGTAATTACAAGCATGACAGGGCTTGAAGGAACTAGTACTGTCTGTGCTACCATGTTCTGCACACGAGGCAAAAGCTTCAAGCAYATGCTCTGCCACCACTAAATATGCTTAAATTAGAAGGGTGTTTATCTCCAATTTACATTTTCATTGATTCAAATGTTAGCTCACAGATCTCAATGGCTTCATTGTTCTTATAATTAAAATTATTTAGAAATGAATTAATTTCTCCCAGTAAAAGAAACAGATGTTAATTAGGTCTGAAATCAGGAGAATCTATGGAAAAGAGGTGCAGAAAATCAAGACCAATAAGGTACCTGCGTCCTTTACTCAGTAATTTCTCTTCTTGCAGGTAATGGGGAAGGCTTCTTTAGCATCGACCCGTATTCTGGAATTATTACAGTTGCCCAGAAACTGGACCCATCCAGGCAGGAGCGATTTACTCTCATTGTAAAGGCAGAAGATCAGGGGTTTCCTCAGCTYAAAGATTCTGCCACGGTACATGTCCGCATTAGACCCTCGGATCGGACCCCTCCGAGGTTTCCAGAGTCTGAATACATCACAGAGATCAGTGAATCCACTCCTGTTGGGTCTCCTCTAATCCAGGTTTCAGCCAYAAGCTTGTCACCAGTCAGCTATGAAATAAAAGATGGAAATGGAGATGGAGTGTTCTCCATGAACTATCAGTCRGGCCTTATTTCCACTCAGAAGAGCTTAGATTTTGAGCAGGTGTCCTTTTACCAGTTGAAAGTTCGTGGCACCAACATGGCCGGGGCATTTATGGACGCRGTGGTGCTCATCTATGTCATAGATGAGAATGACAACGTGCCTGTGTTCGTTAAGCCTTCCTTCGTTGGCTGGATCATGGAGAACGCCCCATCCCAAAGCATGGTTCTGGATGAAAGCAACGCTCCCCTCGTGACCTGTGCAACAGATGCTGATCAGGACTCCAATGCTCTGCTGGTCTATGAGATTTTGGAGCCGGAGGCACTGAAATATTTCACAGTGGACCCCAGCACAGGCACGCTGACCAGTCGTGCTGATATAGACTATGAGCTCACCCCGGTTTTCCACTTCAGTGTACACGTGCACGACAGTGGAAGTCCCAGCTTGTTCGCATCCAAGCCTGCCAAGGTCACAATCCRCGTTAAGGACGTCAATGATTCACCTCCAGTCTTTCTCAAGGACACTTATGACATTTCTGTCTTGCTGCCTGCCCACCCAGGGATGGAGCTCTTGTCAGTGCAGGCAAAAGACGCAGATTCGGAGGTGACCTACAGCATTGTGGAAGGGAACCTCGATAATGCTTTCCATATCCATCCAGTCACAGGTCTCATCTCCGTTCTGAACACTACTGGCCTGAGAAGCTACCGAGAGCTCACAGTCAGGGCTGCTGATGGCTTGTATAAGAGTACTGCTCTGGTTAAGCTAAATTTAACTCAGGCACAAGGTACMGGCTTGAAATTTGATCAAGATGTATATACGGCAACTGTGATGGAGAACTCTACTGATGAGAAGACTCTAACCATTCTTGGGGTCAAAGGATACCAGCTAAATGAACCCCTTTCCTATTCACTTTTGAATGAAAAGGAAAGGTTCAAAATGATCCAAGCCTCTGGGGTTCTTCAGACCAAGGGCGTGAAATTTGACCGTGAAATGMAAGAYGTGCACGARGTAGCTGTGGAAGTRAAGGACAACAGGAAGCCACCACGAGTGTCCCAAGCCACAGTCAGGGTTTATGTAGAGGATGTCAATGACAACCCCCCRCAGTTTGAGAATGTGCCATACTACACCTCGGTACAGGACGGCACAGAGCCGGGGGATGTCCTTTTTCAGGTGTCAGCAACAGACAAAGACATCGGGGATAACGGAGCTGTTACCTACACATTTGCAGAGGACTACAAATACTTTTGGATTGACCCTTACCTTGGGGACATCTCCCTTAAGAGGCCTCTTGATTTTCAAGCTTTAAATAAATACAACCTCCGGGTCATTGCTCAGGACAAAGGAAAGCCTCCCCTGCGTGCTGAAGAAGAGGTTGTGGTCAGTGTGAGGAACAGATCCAACCCTCTGTTCCAGAGTTTGTACTACCGAGTGAAGGTGCCAGAAAACATCCCCCCATACACATCTATCCTCCACATCCAGGCCCGCAGCCCTGAGGGCTTGCGCCTCATCTACAACATTGTGGAAGAAGATTCCCTGAAACTCTTCAACACCGACTTCAAAACYGGGGTCCTTACTGTCACAGGGCATCTGGACTATGAGCTAGAGACAAAACACKCATTCAATGTTAGAGCCACAGACACAGCCCTTGGGTCCTTCTCAGAAGCCAGAGTCGAGGTGGAGGTGGAGGACATTAATGACAACCCCCCCATATTTTCTCAGATCATTTACACAGCATCTGTCTCGGAGAGTTTRCCACCACAGACCCCTGTTGTCCAGCTCTTTGCCTCGGATAAGGATTCGGGCAGAAACAAAGTGGTCTCCTATCAGATCGTGGATGATGGTTCAGATGCTGCCAAGTTCTTCAATATCGATGCCAGCACAGGGCAAATAACAACGGCTCAAGCGCTTGATTATGAAACAAATCAACAGTTCCGCATGAAAGTCAGAGCTGCAGATCACGGGGTGCCTCCACTCAGTAGCGATGCCCTGGTGATCGTAGATGTGACAGACATCAATGACAACCCCCCKGAGTTCAGCCAGCTTCAGTATGAAGCCAAGGTCAGTGAAATGGCTACGTGTGGGCACATCGTGGTCAAAGTGCAGGCGCTGGACCCCGACAGCGGAGACACCACCCGGCTGGAGTACGTGATCCTCTCGGGTAACGACAACAGGCACTTTGCCATCAACAGCACTTCTGGGATAATATCCATGTTCAACCGCTGCAAAAAGGACTTGGAGCCATCTTACAATCTCAGAGTTTCTGCTTCAGATGGAGTTTTCAAGAGCACTGTGCCTGTGTATATCAACACCACAAATGCCAACAAATACAGCCCCTCTTTTCAGCAGAATGTGTACGAGGCAGAGCTGGCAGAAAATGCYGAGATAGGAACCAAAGTGATTGAGCTGCTGGCCATTGACCCAGACGGGGGCCCATATGGCACCATAGACTACACCATCATAAATAAACTTGCCCATGAGAAGTTCTCCATTGACAATAAAGGCTGTATTGCCACWCTGCAAAAGCTGGACAGGGAGAATTCCACAGAGAGAGTCATTGCCATTAAAGTCATGGCCAAGGATGGGGGTGGGAAGGTGGCYTTCTGCACTGTCAAAATAATCCTTACAGATGAGAATGACAACCCACCTCTGTTCAAAGCCTCTGAGTACACATTGTCCATCCAGTCCAATGTCAGCAAAGGCTCCCCTGTCATCCAGGTACTGGCTTATGATGCYGATGAAGGTGCAAATGCAGATGTCATTTACTCTGTTGACTCCGTGGAAGATGTGGCAGAAGACCTTGTGGAGATCAATGCTGCCACTGGGGTTGTTAAGGTCAAGGAGAGCCTTATTGGTTTAGAAAACAGAGCCTTTAACTTCARGGTGAAAGCTGAAGATGGCAGACCCCCTCACTGGAACTCACTCGTTCCCGTGAACCTCCAGATTGTCCCCAGGGAGGTGACATTGCCAAGGTTTTCTGAACCCCTTTATACATTCTCTGCATCTGAGGATCTTCCAGAGGGGTCAGAAATAGGGTCAGTGAAAGCTTTTGCAGAGGATCCCATTATATACAGCCTGGTGAAGGGAACCACTACAGAAAGTAACAAGGATGAGGTKTTCACACTGGATGAACACACAGGGGCTTTGAAAGTCAAAAAGCCCATGGATCATGAGACCACCAAGTGGTACCAGGTTGATGTCATGGCTCACTGCTCACATCTGGAGACTGAGCTGGTCTCTCTGGTCTCTGTGAATATCCAAGTGCAGGATGTCAATGACAACAGGCCTGTTTTTGAGGCAGATCCCTACAGAGCTTTTGTCATGGAGAACATGCCTTCAGGAACCACRGTCATTCAAGTGACAGCGAACGACCAGGACATGGGCAGTGACGGGCAGGTGACCTACAGTCTGGAGGCAGAATCCAGCAACCTCCGCGGGCTCTTCACCATCGACGGCGAGAGCGGGTGGATCACCACGCTSAAAGAGCTCGACTGTGAGGACCAGGAGATCTATCGCTTTTAYGTGGTGGCCACTGACCACGGCAGGAAAGTCCAGCTCTCATCCCAGACRCTGGTGGAGGTCACTGTCTCTGATGAAAACGACAATGCTCCCCAGTTCACCTCCGATTTCTACAAGGGATCTGTCATTGAGAACGCGGAGCCGGGGCAGGTCGTTGTCACCCTGAGCACCATCGACGCCGACATCTCGGAGCASAACAGGAGGGTCACGTGCTACATCACCGGTGAGTTTTTCCTGACTTTAAATAGCCAGTGGGCAAAAAGAGAGTRTCATCTTCAGAAGAGGATTTGATACCTTCTCTTACAGATTATTAGTACAGAAATAGTGCTGTGCTGACCTCAGAAGCAGGAGATGGAGGCTGAGCTCTCTCACAGGCTGGACTCYTCAGTTAAATGGATCTGAGGAGTACAAATCTTTAGTAACTAACTGCAGTGGGTGGAATGATCATTAAAATAACTTATCTCACCACTGAATCATCCTATTTCTTTGGGAATAAATAAATAAGATACATGTAAGTAATTACAGAGTACTGTAGAAATATTTATTTACGCTTTCTTAACAGAGGAATAATTAAGACAATGCAATTGTAATATCTGTTGGAAGGACAGAAGAGGTTGATTTTTCTCACATACATCTGCATTTAAATTCTTTGACCCAGCTTTTTCTCCTGCCAAAAGTGCAGTCAGTGTACACATTACACATATACCTGTAGCCGGTATGTATTTTTTTAATAACTATTTATAATTTTTCAGTATTAAATGTGTTTCCTACAAAATCACTTGAATTCTGGCTTAATAAGAAGGCTGAAGTTAGTTACTGTGTACTGGGGGATATTTGACGCTGTCATGTCAATCTTACTAAAGGTTTTGGCTAACAAGAAATACTCAAAATCACTCTTGCATCCCGGAAACATCACATGTGCCAACTAAAATTAACCACTGCTGTAAAATAACAAAAAAAAGTTACACTGGAATGTTTGTTGTGCATCTGCACAAGTAGAAGCTTGATTTTATGGTATTTTTTGACCCTAAAGGGTCTTTCTGAGACCTGGAGCAGATACTTCAAATTAAAATGTTTGTTCAAACTCAAACAAGGACCCTTCAGGGTCAAAACATTAGGCCAAATCATGCTGCAGCCTGTTATCT